>NW_026596057.1:21793132-21807477 GCF_907164565.1 Psammomys obesus | reverse complement strand
GAAAGAAAGAAAGAAAGAAAGAAAGAAAGAAAGAAAGAAAGAAAGAAAGAAAGAGAAAAATGAAAGCAGAAACACAATAATATGACAAATTGATGAAAAAATGATTATGTAGATAGAATTTATGTCAAATGCCTTCTTTATATAACTCTTTTCAAGCATTTATTACTTGCATTTTTTATGTTTGTTTTGATCAACATGGAAAGTTCTGCCCAAAAGTTGAATGAGATATTTTACAGAAATTGTCCTGAATCTCTAAATCAAGTTGCTGTCCTAATAATGATAGATTTTCTGGTTAGGAGCATAGGCAATCTTTTCACTCATCTGTATTGCCAGATCTATTTGTAATGAATACCAGAATTTTTTTTTCATCAGCTATGACAACCTTAAGTTTATTTGATGGCTTTTTAGTTTTCCAATTTTCTACTTCTTTTGTCTAATTTATTCCAAAATATTTCATTCTTTTAGATTATATTATAAATGGAGTTATTTGTGGGTTGTTTATTGCAAGATCATATTTGGATTTAGTATTTTTCTTTATGTTCTGAAATTTTGTTAAACTTATTAACTCTAATTTGTGTGTGAATATGTGTTTCTCATTTCAAAATACAAAGTAACATATTAGTTTACAAAAGTCCAAATAGCTTTATAGCTTCCTTTTGATGTATACGAATTTTACACCTGGTTGCCCTGTCTAGAAATTCCACTACAATTACAGATAGAAATGTCTATTCTGTCTATCCTATCCTTTCAGAGACTTTAGGAGAAATTTTCTATTTCCAAACATGCAATATGCTGCTTGTATAGATTTTTATGATTCCTTTTATCAGGGTTAGTAAGAGCCTAGTTTCACGATTCCTTTATTTTATCATTAATAATAATTACATTATAATCAACATTTTTTTTCTGCTTAAACAATGATGTAGCTGTTAAAACTTTCACATGATATGTTTTTAACTAATTTTCATAATTTTGAATATACAGAACTGTAAAATTATAAAATGTATAAAGTAAAAATTAAGAGATAATTTGCCAGGTGTAGTGGTACAAACTTAGTTTCAGCATTCAGGACAAGAAGATTGCAAGTTCAAACGCAACTTGGGCTACATGGAGGACTCAGATAAGACTGTGCTAAAGAGGAAGATGCTTTCAGAAACAAACAAATAAAAAGGTTTTCTAAGTGTATTTTCATCAGAGACTTTCTCTGGCACCTGATGGAAGCAGATGCAGAGATCCACAGATACTAGGTCAGTCTCAGGAAACTTACAAAAGGAATGGGAGCACATATTGTAGGAGCCAGAGAGATCAAGGACAGCAGGAAAACACAGCCAACAGAATCAGCTCATCTGTGCTCACAGGAGCTCACAGGGGCTCACTGAGACTGAATCAATAATCATGGAGCTTGCAGGGGTCTATGCTAGGTCATCTACCTATGCTGTGTTCATATATCTTGTAGTTTTAGTGGAACTCCTAACAGTGGAAACAGGTAGTATCTCCTGATCTCTTGCCTGCTTTTGGAATCCTTTTACTCCTACTGAGTTGACATGATGGTTCGTGTCTAGTATATTGCTTTTGTTATGCCATATTTAATTGATATCTCTGGGAGGCCTGCTCTTTTCTAAAGATTAATAGAAAAATGGATCTATAGGAAAGGGGAGGCAGGGGTTGGACCTGGGAGGAGTGGAGGAAGGGGAGGCTGTGGTCAACATGTATTGTATAAGAGAAGAACAAACAAAGAAAAAAAAGTTTCAGTATTTACATATTTATTTTATTCTTAAGGGAACAACTTTAAATCATCAGCTCCAATAAACAATAGAGTCTTAGAAGAAGAAAGTTATTACTTTATAAAAATGATAGCCTTGGAATAGGATCAAAGAGCCTCTCAACTGTGTTCTATTTACGAGGTTAAGGAATGGGAAGTTTTAACTGTTGAAATGTAGAAGATTGCCTGGGATGATTTTAGGTAGTAAACTTTGGACATAAACTTCAATAAGGATAACATCAGTCTGATATCAAACCTTTGCTGGGAAGTATCCCTGCAGATTCTTTTCTTCACATGTTGAATTTCATTTCTTTTACTTCGATGTTCTTTTGTTTTATAATGCATAATGGATGACCTTTGAACAAAGTTGAGGTTTTAAAGATTTTGTGTGTGTGTGTGTGTGATAGTTACTATTGAGCATGAAAAACCTACTTTCGTAAATCCCCAGCTTTGTGTTTTATCCACTTTGATTCAGAGAGTTTTTAAAAATTCTAAGCCTTAGCTACAACTGATAGGCATTGCTGTGGGAGCAGTAACACATTGATGATGCTTTATGAGATGTGCTGAAAATTTCTTTGAGTCTTTAACAACCTGGCACATGGAATTTGGGATGCTCTTGAAGTGTTACCTAAGCAGAGGGACAGCTTCCTGCTCTTGCATTCTGTGCACATCCAAACTGGGCACAGGGATCATTGCACTAATCATAAAAATATAAATAAAAACAAAATTCAAACTGATATTAAGAAAATAGGGATGTGTATAGTTTACTGTGATAATATCTGAAAAAATTAAAAAATGCCTAATTTAATGTGCTTTGGGGATATAATCTCAGTACAAAGGTATCACAAAAAGTTTAAAATGCATGAAATATATATTAGAAATTATGCTCAATGTGTAAAACCAAGGTAAAAGAAACATTAAAATCAGGCCAACGTGGTTTTTTTTTTTTTCAAATAACATTTCTGTGTTATTCTTCAGGACTCTTATTTTGACAACACTCAGATATTGAAGTAGAAGCTCTCAGCAAAAGCTGAGTTTTTTAAATCACAGAAAATTGTACATCTGGTTTTTCACTAAACAAACATTTTATCTCTCAGTCCTTAGATACTAGCTTTTAGAAACAGACCAGTATTATTCTATCTTCTTGATTTTTAAAGGTTTCTTTAAGAATCCATGAGGTCAGAAGAACTCTTGAAAATAAAAATGAAACTTTTATTATGTTTCCAACAATGTGGATCTGACAGCATCATTGCAAAAGGCTTCTCTGCTCTTAGTTACGCAGCACAATAAATTATTTTCCTTGCGACACAGTCTCGTGTAGTCTACATTGGCTTTGAATTAACTGAATAGATGAGGATGACCTTAAACTGCTGATCCTCCTGCCTTTACCATCATATTCTAGAATTAAAACTGTTTGAGCCACCAGACAAGATTTTAACATGCATTATATATGGGAAAGTATGTAAAATATGATACCTATACCTAGAATCAAGATGTAAAACTTCTCTCAAGAGTCCTTCCTTCAGAGACCTTTGCTTGCAAATCATTTTCTATAAGAATGTTACAAATTTAGCCCTCCGTGGTGGTACATGCCTTTGATCTCAGCACACAGGGAGGCAGACACAAGAGGAACATTGTGAGTTTGAGGTCAGCCTGGTCTACAAAGTGAGTCCAAGACAGTGAAGACTACACAGAGAAACCTTGTCTCAGGAAAAAAAAAGTAAAGAGAGTTAATTATTATAACATAAAATTGACAGACTGGGTCAGAATCTGTCTTTAAAAACTGTAATTACCATCTTATTATATTTTAAAAATACTTGAGGTATTTTAAATTATATCTAAATATTCTGTGTTTCAAAATAGTTGAATTAAATTAAATCCTTATGTCTTTACATGGTTGAGATCTGTGCGACTTTGGTATGATGTCAACCAATCTGTCTGTATAAAACCTCATAAATATTATCTCAAACTTTACCAAGTGTGTGTGTGTGTGTGTGTGTGTGTGTGTGTTTGTGTGTGTTCACAAAAATGAAAATCAAAACCAATAAGCAAAGGGCTTTAAGGGGAAAATGACAAATAGAACAAAATATCTACAAGAAAAACCGTGTTTGTCTTGTTTGCCATCTAAAACCTAGACATGGGACCTGACATGGTATTTGGGTGATATACTAAGTTATGCTTCATTGGACAAAAAGTGGATTTCCTCTGCCAGCAGGTATCCATTGGCAAAAAAAAAAAAGTTTGTTGAGAGTATCTGTCCATGTTCACTTCTCCCTCTCAGCCCTGGGACCCATTTGGCTTGAACCTTTACAGCTATAACCATACTCTCCCATTCTCATTGCATTTATACATACCTCAGTCCTGATGTACTGTCCTTGGAGTCATCCACCACTCTGGCTCCTACCTTCTTTTACCTGCTCTTTCACATATTAACATGAGAGAAAGGACTTCTCATTTATGACTGAATGTTTCAAAGTCTCACATTCTCATCGAGTTATGGGTCTCTGTGCTAATTCCTATCTTCTACAAAAGGAAACTTCTCTGATGAGGGTTCCACTGGCGTTGGCCTATTGAGATAGCATTGTGCAATCTGTAGTCACTTTATTGCTATGTTCTTTTAGCAGAATGGTAGTTTATGTTTTCTTCCCTGGTCCCATGACCTCTCTAATTTCAGCTTCTTCACAACTTTAGCTTGTTTGGTATGTGTTTCAGCTCATAGAATGGATCTTAAATTCACTTAAAAGGTGGTTGCTTACTGTGGGAGTTTGAAAGAGAATGGATCCCACAGCCTTATATATTTGAATCATAGAGATTAGGAAATGTTTACTACTTAAGAAAGAATAAGAGGTGTGGCCTTGAAGGAACTTTGTCACTGAGGAGGTTGGATTTGAGGTTCCAATAGATCAAGCTACTGTCTCTCTCTACATGTTGCCTTTGGATCCAGATGTAAAACTCTCAGCCACTTCTGGTACCATGTCTGCTTGTGGGCCACCGTGATCCTGGCAGTGATAATAATTGACCAAACCTTTGAATTGTAAGTCCAGATCTAAATAAATGCTTTCTTTATGAGGACTGTTGTGGTCATGCTCACTTTTTTTTTCCCCGATCTTTATTCTTTCTTTTTATCTGAATATGGTAAAACCCTTTCTCACATTTCTAAGATGACTTTATCACATCTCATATTTTTCCCTCACAACATGGTCAACGTCATATTTTATAATATTCATTATCCATTGCTATTTGGTTAGTTTAGAAGTATTTTCAAAGGGTATACTTCATCTTACCCCCTCAGTCTGATATATATTTTATTATTTAATTATTTTTATTTTTATTAATTAGAGTTTATTTACTTTGTAGCCCTTCTGTACCTCCCTCCCTTATCCCCTCCCAATCCCACCCTTCCTCTTCCCCACCTGTGTCCCTCTCCCAGTCTACTGATAAGGGAGAACCTCCTCCCCTTCTCTCTGATCCTAGTCTATCAGGTCTCATCAGGAGTGGCTGCATTGTCTTCTTCTGTGGCCTGGTAAGCCTGCTCCTCCTTCAAGTGGAGGTGATCAAAGAGCAGGCCAATCAGTTCATGTCAGAGACCATCCCTGTCCCCATTACTATGGAGGCAACTTGGATACTGAACTGCCATGGGCTAGCTCTGTGCAGGGGTTCTAGGTTATCTCTATGCACAGTCCTTGGTTCAAGAATCAGTCTCAGAAAAGACCCCTGTGCCTAGACATTTTGGCTCTGTTGTTCTCCTTGTGGAGCTCCTGTCTTCTCCAGGTCTTCCTATCTCCCACTTCTTTCATAAGATTCCCTGTACTCTGCACAGAGTATATACTCACTCATAAGTGGATATTAGACATATAATATAGGCTAAACATACTAAATCTGTACACCTAAGGAAACTAATCGGGAAGGAGGACTCTGGCTAAGATGCTTAATCCCCATTCAGAAAGGTAAAGAGGATAGACATCAGAGGAGGGAGAAAACAAGGAACAGGACAGGAGCCTACCACAGAGGAACTCTGAAATTCTCTACCATGCAGGGTATCCAGGCAGATGCTGAGACTCATAGCCAAACTTTTAGCAGAGTGCAAGGAATCTCATGGTCACTCTTCAAAGTTATAGAACACTAAAAAAGACAGTTACTACCATAAAATCTGTGCCACTTTTACACCAGTATAACTTATATATGGGTTTCTGTTGTATGTCACAGGGTTTGGAGCTGGTATCGATGGTTACCTTTCTTTTCTGTTAGTGTGCAGATTATCTTCCAACACTCTGAAATCTAACAGGGATGAGGCTTCTATTTAAGCACCAGATTGGTTTCTCCATGTTGATTGACATGAGTAAATATTTTCAGTAACTAGTTTATTTTAAAAGATTCTGGAGAGTAACCAATAGCCTTTGCTATTATGGTATTTGGGGTTTCCATGGAACCCTTCAAGCTAACAACTTAACTTTTCTGACTGGAAGATTTCTCTGATGGCATAACATTTCTAGTTGGAGCATTCACTTCCTATTATATGATGACTCTATGTAGATTCAGTACACACACACACACTGACACTCACACACACACAAAGCTTCTACAGTAGCAGCTTTAGTATCTTTACATATTTCTTTCAAAAGACTTTTAGTGTCCATTATCTCATCCCACAGTCCCTTCTTCAGCCTTCTTTCTAATTTCCCTCTCCATATTACCATTTTATCCTAGTTTCCTCTCTCATAAAAATGTATTATCTCTCCTTTTCCTTTTCCATTTGAGATTTTTAGGCCCTACTTCCCAAGTTTCCTACTGCACACCAAAAACCTGCCGTTAATTGAAACTTAACATACACATTAAAATGTTACCATTGGGATTTTTCTGGACTGAGAATCTCCAAATATTAATGTTTAGATTTTATAAGATGCTGGCGTAGAAGCCAAACAAGGAATATCTGGTATTGAAGATTTTTGCACAAAACGATTCTCTTAGTTAATATTTTATTTCTTTTTATGGTGAGAAACAATGTGTCTAACCTCATTACATTACTGAAATTCCTACAAAAACTAACTGCGTTATATTTAAATTTGATGCACATATTTTTGTCTTCTTTCATAGAAGTTTTAAAATTAAAATTTTAAATTATCAACTTATTTTTTTGAGATTATAATATAATTATGTCATTTGTTCCCTTCATTTCTTCCCTTCAAATTTTCCCATAAATGACTTTTTGCTCTACTTTGGATCAATGAACCTTTTTTTTTTCATTAATCATTAATACATACATATATGTGTAATGTGTATTAGATTCCTTAAAATATTTACATATCCTGAAATAAATAGAGAAAACAAGTTAGTAATTAGGTAAACTAATATCAACAGATTTATATGCTTATTGCTTGACCAATGTCAACATATACCACAATCTGCAAAGCTTCAGAAAATATTTATTGATGAGTAGGTCTAGAAAAGTGACTTTTAAAAAATTTCAGATAATTAGGAATCACCCAAAATGTCTGAGAAAAAAATGATGTTTTATAAAAAGAATAGAAATTATTATTGGGTCCATAAAACAAAATGGAGTAAAACAATATGCATTATTATTTACAAGAATAATTATAAAGACAAATGGTACTAAAGACCCCCCAAAAAAAAAAAAACATTCAAAATCACTTTTTATTATAAGTGAGAGAATTACCGGGAATATAAGTTTTAGAAGTTAAGTTTATTTTTTTTTAAGGAAAATAAATATTTGAGAATGGTCTTGATTGAATAATTCACAAAACATGATAGACTTCATTGTCCTTAGTACAAGTGTGCTCTTATGCCCAAATTGAGTTAAAATACTTTTATATGCCTGTTCTTTAATACTTACAAATAGGGGTGGAGTCCTTGTTGCTTTGTAGAGAAGAGTTAAGATTAAGTCATTCATTGTACCCTTAAAAGATAACTTCTGGGAACATGCAGAATTTGAGTATTGGACAAGCATGATTCTATATGAGTTGCTATCTTAGGGTGATACAGTAGAGATACATTAACTACATGTATTTTACATGTGATTTCAAATCCCAAGTACATGGGGGACCCTTTTTTAGAATCTCCCTGTTGAAACTTTTATTACGTAACATTAGCATGAATGGGGTATTGAATATATATTCTGGGTTTTTCATTCCCTTGAAAACACATGTAGTGGTCACGGAGAACACTATATATAGAAAAAAGAAGATTCAGAAGTGGTGACATTTATAAAGAAGGTAATAGTCATTGCTGATCATTATGTTTGTTTTATACACATGACATCTCTAGAGAAGAGGGAAAAACTATGTTTTATATCTTATTTAAATTAATAAATCTTCCATATACCTCTTGATTGTTTGACATAATGTCTGATAAAAGCATATTTTTATGTGAAACTTTTAAATTACATAAATATACATCTACAAAAATAGAGAGGTGTTCTCATATATAATTATCATCAGTGATAGAAAAAGAATATTTTTAGTTGATGTTATTTAAATGTGGATATTGCTGTGATTAGAGTTCTTCATTTTTATGATATCAAATAAAAGGGAGCAAAATTATTTAAATTTGAGCACTTTTTCCACAATTTTGGAAATGGAGATTTATGTTCTTCTTGGAGCAGTTAACTATGCTGTAGGCAGGAAAAATATTCTATATGACTTAACAAAGAGAGACAGAATTTGTGTTGAGAAATATGATGTTGCATAGAAAATTCAGAGAGTTTAAATTATTTTTGGCAAAATAGAATTTTTTTTTTTTGTAAATCTTTGGAACACCAAAGGATTATGGCCAATTCTATCAGTTTTTATGCTCAATGTGTTTAATCTCTGTAAATAAATTTTAACTAATCCCATTTTTCTGTCAAGTCCGCAGCCAACAAGTCTTAAAGTTTCATTGTCTACCATATGTTACTACAAAAAGTTTTCCAGAAGGAGATTTGAATTTTGAGATCAGTGTCTTATCTCTCCATATGTGAGAACATCTGCTTTTTCTTAAGGACAGTCAGTGCCAATGTAAGTGTCTTTTCAGGGTTTCAAAATCTCATAGAATATTAATAAAATAAATATTATAAACAATCTCTTCAAAGATACTCTAGAGTCGACCTTGGAAGAAGCATCAGGTCTTCACCAGGTTAATACCCACCATGCAAAGTGTGTTAAATACGTAGCCCTTTTTAATTGGACCACACTGTTTCATGAAAATTCATTAGGTGTAATGATGTCACTATCTCTTAATATGATAGTAACCTGATCACATAATTATAGGTACACAAATATATATACATATATATGCATACATTATAGACAGGTAGACATGTACCAAAAAAACATTACACTGATTCACTCATAAATCAATACACCCTATTAAACAATAAATCCTTGGATAAAACAGAAATAGTACATAATATTTAGTGTGCAGATAATTAACTATGTAAATATTAAATGCCACATGCAATGTTTTGAAGAGGAAATGTAAAATTAATTCTAGTTGAACTATTTAGTGCAGATTAATTATCTTGTATGTTTGCATTAGTCTTATAGAAACATAAGTATATGCATATCAAAAAACAGTTTAAATGTCCAAATATTAATATTCTACTTAAATACTGAATATGAAAAATATTGTTTGTTTTTCTGTACTCTGGTGCTGAATATATTGCTATTGTAGTTATGTGGGTAACTTAATCATGTCTTATTTACATGTTATAAAATAACAATATATTTTTAAGTATTAAACTATGGCTGGACATCAGAAGAAGGAGAAAAGAGGGAACAAGTCAGGAGCCTGACACAGAGGATCTCTGAAAGGTTCTGCCCTGCAGACTATCAATGCAGATGCTGAGACTTATGGGCAACCTTTGGGCAGAGTGCAGGGAATCTTAGGAAAAAAGTGGGAAACAGTAAGATCTGAAGAGGACAGGAACTCCACAAGGAGAACAACAGAACCAAAAAATCTGAGCACAGGGGTCTTTCCTGAGACTGATACTCCAACCAAGAAACATGCATGGAGATAACCTAACAACCCTGCACAGATGTAGCCCATGCAGCTCAGTGTCCAAGTGGGTTCCATTGTAATAGGAACAGGGACTGTATCTGACATGAACTGATTGGCCTGCTCTTTAATTACCTCCCTCACCCCGCCCCCAAGGGGGAAGCATCATTACCAGGCCACAGAAGAAGATAATGCAGCCGCTCCTGATGAGACCTAATTGACTAGGATCAGAAGGAAGGAAAAGAAGACCTCCCCTATCAGTGGACTTGGGGAGGGGCATGCATACAGAGGGTGGAGGAAGGGAGGGATTGGGACAGGAGGAGGGAGGGAACCACAGGGGGGATACAAAGTGAATAAAGTGTAATTAATAAAGAATTTAAAAAAAAACATGGCATCCTTTATCTACTTCCAGTTTCTCTTTCTCTAAGTAACATATTTTAAAGGAATCTTAAAGGGTATCTAAAAATTCATATGTGTGTGTGTCTGTATGTGCATGCAACCATATGTGTGCATTTGATGTGAGATTTGATCTCTACCAAAAACTCATGTTTACATTTTTAATGATTTATTTACTTTTTGATTTCCTATTATTTTATAAATTACAATTGTCATAGTATTTTCACATCTTGTGATTTTATTTCAGAGTTTATTATCTGAAAGGAATTCAATACTCTGTATTAAATTCTGCTTTTATATAATGCTTTCCTTAACAGAGTAGCTGTACACTGACTCTAATGCTGCTATGTACTCTTTTAGTTAAATTTCTAATTGGAAAGAGCTGTTGTGCTGAATATATAGTCAAGAATGACTTTCTTCACAAGCTGAAAATACATTAATATTTTAACTCAATTTTTATTCTAATTATTCTTTATGGTTTATTTGCCATACTTTCTCTTTTTATTTATTTTAATCATTTTTTTAAACTTATGCTTATATTTTAATTTTTTTGTTTGTTTTAATCAAATCTGTGTAGGTAATACCTTAATTTCATTTCTATATAAATTTGCTGACTGTTGCAGTCATTAATTCTGGAATGTCCCAAACAATGTTAATGTAAACTTTCCTTCCAGAGTTCTGTTTACTTTTCTTACTCCCATGAATGCCTCATTATATATGCTTTATATTTTTCATATTTATTTTTTATTTTAACTTCTAAAATTCTTTTATTTATTACAACTTATTCACTTTGTATTCCAGCTGTAGCCTCCTCCCTTCTCCAAGTCCAGTGATAGGGGAAGTCCTCCTCCCCTTTCCTCTGACCTTAACCTATCATACCTCATGTAGACTGGCTGCATTGTCTTCCTCTGGGGCCTGGAAAGGCTGCTCCTACCTCAGGGGGTGTTGATCAAAGAGCCAGCCACTGAGTACATGTCAGAGACAGTCAGTCTCTGTTCCCATTACTAAGGAACCCTCTTGGACACTGAGCTGCCATGGGCTACATCTGTGCAGGGGATCTAGGTTATCTCTATGCACGGTCCTTGGTTCAATAATCAGTCTCAGAAAAGGTTTCTGTGCCCAGATTTTGGTTCTGTTGCTCTCCTTGTGGAGCTCCTGTCTTCTCCAAGTCTTTCTTTGTCCGTCTTCTTTCATAAGATTCCCTGCACACTGCCCAAAGTTTGGCTATATGTCTTAGCATCTGCTTTAATATCCTGCTGGCTAGAGTCTTTCAGAGGCTCTCTGTGGTAGGCTTCTGTCTTGTTTACTGTTTTCTTCAGAAGTCTATCCAGTTTGCCTTCCTGAATGAGGACTGATCATCTTACCCAGGGTCCTCTTTCTTGCTTAGCTTCTTTAGGTGTACAGACTTTAGTAGGATTATCCTACATAGTACTGTATGTATCCGATATTGTCTAATATCCACTTATAAGTGAGTATATACCATGTGTGTCTTTCTGTTTCTGGGTTATCTCACTCAGTCTGATCTTTTCTATTTCCCACAATTTGCCTGCAAATTTAATGATTTCCTTGTTTTTAATTGCTGAGTAATATTATTTTAACATTTTAAATTATTTCTTTAGGTAAACTAATGAGACTCTACTACTCAGTTTTCTCTTATTTTTATTCTAATACATGTTTACTGCTAACTCTTTTATTTACCTTTAAGGTTTTTATCTGTATGTGTGCCTTAATGTAGGCATGGACACATGTCTGATGTTGTTCACAGAGCCCAGAAGAGAGGATCATATCTCCTGACACCAAAGTTATAGGTGGTTCTGAACTTCTGGATACGGGACGGTCCTGTGAAAAAAACTTCAGGGATTCTGTAGGAGCACCTGATTGTTTTTAACCCCTGAGCCATCTCTCTAACGTTAATGACTCTATTCTTATTAGTCTGTCTTTTGCTTAAATTTTAGTTATTTCCCCACAGTAAATTCAGCTTTCCTGAAACAAAACTATTTTGGTATTTTATTCTGATGTATTTTAATAAAGTAAGTGTATTACTGGTTTTTTTTTTCATGTGTGGACTTTACAAATGTCTGCTTGTTTATTTATAATTTGCGAGACAAACATTTTTAAACTTAAATTGCTAAATACATATATCATGTCATGTCACCATTGAATTCAATATCTGTTCATTATCAGAAAGTTGCCAGCAACCCTTCTTTCTCTTTATCTGTTTGTTTATTTACTTATTCATTCACTGATTTTTTTATATCTTTATGTTAAGGAAAAGATTTATTTCATCTTACAACTGTCAGGTCATATTCTATTATGAAAGGAAGATAGGAGTTCAGGGCAGGAACTGAAGCAGAGACCATGGTGGAATACTGCTTTTAAGCTTACCCAGCCTGCCTTCTTACATAAACAGAGTCACCTGCAAAGGGGTGGCCCTGCCCACACTGAGCTGGGAACTTCCACATTATTATGAATCAAGAAAATGCACACTGACTTGCCTACAGGCAATCTGATAGAAGCATTATTTCAGTTGAGAATCCTCCCCAAATAACTCTAACATGTGTCAAGTTGACCAAAAACAAAACCAGGAGAACAGTATGTCACAAAATCTTTGGGGCTATGAATGCAATTTTGTTTGGGAATATTTAAGCCTTTTTAAGTGAGAAAGAATTTATGTATTATGCTGGGTTCAATGTAGTGGTGGGTATTTTTCAAAATAATGTAACTGAGTTGCTCATACAAAACACATAAATAAATTCATCTCTTTCTAGTCTCTATATTAAATAAAAACACATTGGTTAAACTAACTTCAATAGTCACATTTTTCCAATGTTTTTAAAATATAGTTTCAATAGATTTAAAAAGCTGCAAAATGAAATAAGCCCATTTATTCCCTAGGTTGGTTTTTGTCAGTGTTTTCTCACAGGAGAGCCCATCAATAAGGAAAAATATCGATGTTTGGAATCCAATCAAAATACTACTTAAAAAGAAGTAGTTTATGGGAAAAAACACTTAAAACCCACTGAGGTTTTAGAATAAAAATATTAAAATAGTTATTAAAACATGTGACACTTATTGAGACATTATATTACAAAGATACAATTTACACACTGAAAAATATATGGGGTCTTTCCTGAGAATGATATTCCAAACAAGGACTATGCATGGAGATAACCTAAGACCCCTGCACAGATGTAGACCATGGCAGTTCAGTATCCAAGTGGGTTCCATTGTAATAGGAACAGGGACTGTCTCTGACATGAATTGATTGGCCTGCTCTTTAATTACCTCCCCCTGAGGGGGAAGCAGTATTACCAGGCCACAGAAGAAGACACTGCAGCCACTCCTGATGAGACCTAATTGACTAGGATCAGAAGGAAGGAAAAGAAGTCCTCCCCTATCAGTGGACTTGGGGAGGGGCATGCATGCAAAGGGTGGAAGAATGGAGGTATTGGGATGGGAGGAAGGAGAGAACCACAGGGGAGATCCAAAGTGAATAAAGTGTAATTAATAAAGAAAAAAATAGGATTTCTGTTGAGAAATATGGTGTAATCTGATGACTTTGGTTTTATATATTACTTTTGTGCTTCTCTCTTGAAGTTTTATGTATCTTTTAATTTTAATTTTTAGTTTTTATTTATTTACAGTTTATTCACTTTGGATCCCAGCTGTAGTTCCCTTTCTCATTCCCTTCCAATCCAACATTCCCTTCCTCATCTTCTCTCATACCCCTCACCAAGTCCACTGATAGGGGAGGTCCTCCTCCCCTTCCATCTGATCCTACCTTATCAGGTCTCATCAGGACTGGCTGCATTGTCCTCCTCTGTGGCCTGGTAAGGCTGCTCCCCACCTCAGGGGTAGTGATCATAGAGCCAGCGACTCATGTCATGTCAGTGAGTCCCTGCTCCTCTTATAGGGAACCCCACTTGTATACCGAGCTGCTGTGGGCTACCTTTCTGTAGGGGTTCTAGGTTATCTCCATACATGGTCCCTGGTTGAAGTATCAGTCTCAGTAAAGAACCATCGGCCCAGATATTTTTTGTTTTATTCTTCTCCTTGTGGAGCTCCTCTTTTCTCTAGGTCTTCTATCCTTTGTTCATAAGATGTTTCACTACATCTTCTTAGTAACAAAGAATTTCTTTTCTTCTTCTTCTTCTTCTTCTTCTTCTTCTTCTTCTTCTTCTTCTTCTTCTTCTTCTTCTTC
>NW_026596057.1:21791482-21793122 GCF_907164565.1 Psammomys obesus | reverse complement strand
TCTTCTTCTTCTTCTTCTTCTTCTTCTTCTTCTTCTTCTTCTTCTTCCTCTCTCTCTCTCTGCTGTTTCAGGAACCAATATTTATGTTGAATGCTTTTCAACAGATTATGTCCACTGATTCAATTTAAGGTATTGTAAAATGTTTTTATCGTTTCAAAAAATATTCTGTGAAAATGTTATTTTTCCCTTCAAATGAGGGGATGAGATGACAACCTTTCGAGCACTTTCTGAAATCTCACTGGCTGATTCAACTCAGCTCTTCTGGCCTGTACTCCTCTCCAAGCTGGCTGATTCAAATTTGCTTCTCTTGGATTTTGAATGAATTGTTCTGCTTGGCCTCAATGTAATTCTGGCAATATGTTTTAACCTTGTGCTTCCTTCTCATCCTCTGGCTTGTTCTGTCTTCACCTATGTCTAGCTTGTCTTCCTACAATCTCTCTCTGTAAAACTGTACCAGTAATCAACTCTTAGTAAAAAACTCTTTATGTCTCTCTTCACTGCTCTTAAGTAACCTCTCTTTCCTGTACTGTTCTCACAAAATTTGGGCATATCCTATCTTTGACTCATTCTGTCAAATCTTACTCTGATTCATCACTTAGTCTGACCCTCAATTTCAAGCATGGCGGCTTCCTTCTTTAAACTAACCTTACCTTCTTTGGGATCAAAGGTGTGTACTAAGGGCATGTCTGTATTCCAGTCATATCGTATTGTAATCCAAAGTGTGTTTGCATTCCAGTTAGTCACAGAGACCTAGAAGATCTTTACTTCTTCCTGCTGGGTTGGTTTAGTAGGATTTTTTAGAGGGGAATACCAATATCGATCTTCAGGATAACCAGAAGGCCAGGTAACCAGCAATCCAGCAAGTTGGCAAGCCAGCAAGCCAGCAAAAGCAGCAAGCAGTTCTCCTCTGACTAATACTAGTCACCTTAATTTCTTCCTCTGGGCTATCATATTTAACCCTCACAGTCATCAGAATTCAACTATTCCGAGCTGCCACCGAAAACACTCATGCAATAAGCAATTATGTGCTGTGAACAAATTAACCTCCAACACAATTGGGCTTACAACAAAAACATGTTTACATATCATAAACCAGAATGTCTACAAAGGGATGTCATTATCAAATCTTTCCTTTCAATATTCAAGGATTTTTGAGAAAGAGGAGGCAGAAAATTTCAAAGAGCCAGAAATTATAGAAGATACCAAGTAAGCTGTATGTTCCAGATGGAATAGAACTGATGCACATTTGAACTCACAGACATTGTAATAGCATGTAAGGGTTCAAGCCAGACAGAGTCTCAGCCCTGAGAGGGAAAAATAGGCATAGTGTCCCATACCTAAAAAGAAGCTTTGTGTAGTCCATACCTAATGATAAAGCAAAAATCAAATTTTTTACAATGGAGCGTCACTGGGTATGTAAAGCATCCCTCACTGCGGATTCCATGTCCAAGAGTAGTTGGCTGACACAAAGACATACTCCATGATTTGGGGAGGTTGTGTTTTTATTTTGTTATGTTTGGGTTTTTTTGTTTGTTTGTTTGTTTTACTAAACTTTTGCTTGATTGGTTTGGGATATATATATCCCAGCTAAATATATATATATATATATATATATATATATATATATATATATATATATA
>NW_026596057.1:21706277-21791472 GCF_907164565.1 Psammomys obesus | reverse complement strand
ATATATATATATATATATATATATATATATATATATATATATATATAGAGAGAGAGAGAGAGAGAGAGAGAGAGAGAGAGAGAGAGAGAGAGAGAGGGAGCTAGAGCTGGGATAAAAATTAAATTAATTGTAATAAATTTATATATATATATATATATATATATTAAAGGGAGAGGTAGAAACAGATAAAGAACGTTAAATTGAGTCAGTATGGAGGTGGGAAAATCTGGGAGGAATAGAGAAAGGAAAACTCATGATCAGAATATATTGTATTAAAACAATAAATTAAAGGGAAATAACAGTTTCAAGTAAGGGAGGAAGACTATTGGTTGGCTTGTTAATTTCGCAGTGGCACTGAGGATGTGACCAGCATTATTCTCTTTGTGTGTCTTGACAATCTAAGACACTGTCAGATTCCTACAAGAAATCTCTGATAAGAAGTTATATCATAGCACCTGGTTTTATATTTTTTTTCCAAATAAAAGTATTTAAATTATTAATCTTTAATATACAATACAGAAATTGTTTTTTCTACATGATATATAAGGGATTTTATAAAAGTATGTTGTAGCAAGAATTATGATATATATCTACTGCATTTCAGACACTGCCACTAATATTTTATTTAAAAAATCCATGTCTCCATATCCTCTATAGAAAATATCACATCAAATTGATCTATCACTGAGCCATATCCTATCACTGAAATCTTACTCCAACCAAGGACTATTCATGGAGATAACCTAGAACCCTTGCACAGATGTAGTCCATGGCAGTTTAGTGTCTAGTGTCTAAGTGGGTTACATAGTAATGGGAAGAGGGAGTGCCTTTGACATAATCTGATTGGCCTGCTCTTTGATCACCTCCCGCTGAGGGGGGAACAGCCTTACCAGGCCACAGAGGATGACAATGCAGCCACTTCTGATGAGAACTTATAGACTAAGATCAGAAAGAAGGAGAGGAGGACCTCCCCTACCAGTGGACATGGGGAGGGGCATGCATGCAGAAATGGGGGGGATGGTGGGACCGGGAGGGGAGGAGGGAGGGGCTTATGGGGGGATACAAAATGAATAAAGTGTAATTAATAAAAGTTAAATAAAAAAATTTAAAAAAAGAATTTGTTTCTCAAAAGAAAAAAAAAATCTTTGAAGCCTGGAGCTCAAATATCTCTTGGAAATAATATGATTCATCAAAGAACACTATATAAATTTTGGGCTGTTTAATCACAGTGTGAGAATTGCTTAGAACTTATACAGATTTTTAGAAATATTTTTATTCCCTGGAACTGTTTTAATGTTTACTTATTTAAAACAAACTTGAATGTTATGTGTTAAAATCTATTTTCCTATAAAACATTTGCAAAGAGCCTCTCAAACATTGTGGAAAGCAGTCAGCCTTTCCATTGAAGGATTGATACTTGCCCTTTGGAAGAGAAAATGTATAGTAAGGACAAGAAATAGAATGTTAGAAAAATAGGCTGGAGACTTTCATTAAACTCTCAACATAAACTGGTAAAACTATTTATTCATTTACTATATTTAAGATTTCACAAAATTATTATAAAACTAATTACTTGTTTGCAATATTATAAAACACTACAATTTGTTATGATTATAAATCCATTATCAATTGATCAAATTAATTGATTTCTCAGGGATTTCAATACATGACTATATCCTGTTAAAGATATATGGATGTATATCTGATTCTATCTTCTCTTCTATCTTCCCACTTCCTTCTTTCTTTTCTTTTGGTCACTCTGTTATTTTTCTTTCTCTTTGAAAAACATGAAAAATTATATTTCTACTTGAAAGCAGAACAGCATCCTTCACCTGAGTCTAAAAGACAATTCCCATCCATTGCCTCTGGCATAGAAATCAACAAAGAAACTATAATTGCAAACACTCCATTTTCACAGAGAACATAGTATGGTCACTTTTAATAATCTCTCTCTCTCAGAATGCTTTTTATTTTAAATATTTATTATTGTTTCCAAACAGTAGAGAAAATATGACACTCATCTTTCTGAGTCTGACTTCATCAACATGATTTCCTGCTGAACATGGAATACTGAATAATACTTCATTGTGTCTACATATTACATATTTTAATTAACTCATAACCTCATATAATCTATACTGATTTTATTTATTGGATGTAATGAACACTGCCCCATAAAGATGTATATGAGTATCTCTATAATAAGTCAATTTATTATCTCCCTATCTCTTAGTCTCATTATCTCAGAATTCCTAATGAATTTATCTTAATAACCTAAGATAAATGATTTTGTTTTCTGTACATCATAATTCTTTAAAATGTTTGCATGCATTATATTAGTAATTTAAAATAAGCAGTATTCATTCTGAAGTCTTTAGTTGACTTTTACTTAATAAACATCTTAGTTTTTGGCAGAGTTCATGGAATGTTAGGAAAGAAGGGGGAGATAGAAAGACATGGAGGGGACAGGAGCTCCAAAATATACCAACAAAGCCATGAAAACTGAGCCCTGGGGGCTCTGAAGAGAATTATACCCCAACCAAAGACAATTCATGGAAAAGACCTAAAACCGGGGGTCAGATGTAGCCCATAGACTCACTCTCCAAGTGGGGTGCCTAGTAAGAGGAGCAAGGGATTTCTCTGGCATGGGTGCAGCATTGCCAGACCACAGAGGCAGACAATGCAACCAGTCCTGATGAGACCTGATAGGCTAGAGTCAGATGGAAGGGGAGAAGGACATCCCCTATCAGTGGGCTATGGGAAGAAAAGAGGGATGGAGGGTAGGACTAGGAGATGAGAGGGAGCTAGAGCTGGGATAAAAATTAAATTAATTGTAATAAATGATGACAAAAATATTAAAAAAATAAACTTCTTAGTGATCATCCCTACATAATAAAGCATATTTATGGTCAGCTATTTTTATATTGCCCTTCTTGTTATTTTTTTCCTTGTTCTATGATACAAAGCTCTGCACACATAGCTTTGACTCTTTAATATTTTTAGGTATTCCTTTTTCCTGATAATTCTTTCATAAGTCATAGAAACTTTAAATACTTCTTTGATATTTGAGTATGAGTTATTTGCTTAATGTATCTAAAATGTAGTTTAATACATTGCATATTGTATTCTAGCTTTTATTTTAGTATTACATTTATAAAAATGTTTAAGTTAACGTGATTTATCTTTTGCATCACGAACTGTTGTTTTCATACTAATTTTATTGTGTAATTGTACTCATTTCTTCTAGGATCCTTTTCTCTTCCAATTGTTATTTCCCATTCTGTCTTCACTGTTTTATCGCATGTGCTTTGACATGAGCTACTTTTGTCACTCTGTTATTTTTCTTTCTCTTTGAAAAACATTAAAAATATATTTCTACTTGAAAGCAGACCAGCATCCTTCACCTGAGTCTCAAAGACAATTCCAATCCATTGCCTCTGGCATAGAAATCAACAAAGAAACTATAATTGCAAACACTCCATTTTCACAGAGAACATACAGTACGGTCACTTTTAATAATCCCTCGTTCTCTCAGAAGGGCAGTCAAGGCTTTCTTCGGGGCCCAGGAAGGAAAATGGCTTCATGAAACCTTTCTAGCCCTAGTATAAATCCTCCTTTCCCTCTCTCAAAGGACTGAGAGAATATTCAAGCTGTAAAGTTGACGTGTGATTCATATACTTAGGTCAAACAAAATATAATGCTTAGGACTGGCAAAGGGGAAAGACATCTCATACTGAGGTTAAGCACAAGCTAGGCTGGTCAGTAGCCTGTGCTCTTGGGAGGAATTGTCAGAGTCTCTAGGTCCATACACAGGATTACAGTTTTAAAAAACCTATGTACTTCTCTATTCATGATACTGATTATACAAATCTAGAGAATTGTGTTAATCCACTTGGGTAGGTCTATGATGAGCCTTACACTAAAATTTCATGATTATTTTCTCTACCCATGTGAGAATTCTACAAATTGGTACAATCTGTTTTGGACTGGAGTTTTACCCAATTTGTTACATTTTGTTACAATATACCTTAATGTTCCTGCCACTTAATTTTTTTTTTTTTTATGTTTTTAGTTGCTGAGTAGTATTCCATTATGTAAATGTACCACAATTTCTTTACCCATTACTCCACTGAGGGACATCTGGGTTGTTTCCAGATTCTGGCTATTATGAATAAAGCTGCTAAAAAGATTGTTGAGCAAATGTCCTTCTTGTATACTTGAGCATATTTTGGCCAGGAGTGGTTTGGCTGGATTTTGAGCACTATTCCTAATTTCCTGAGAAAATGCCAGATTTATTTCCAAAGAGGCTGTAAAAGTTTACATTCCCACCAGCAATGCAGGAGGGTTCCCCTTTCTCCACATTCTCTCCAGCATGTGCTGTCACTTGAGTTTTTGATCTTAGCCATTCTGATGGGTGTAAAATGAAGTATCAGGGTCATTTTAATTTGTATTTCCCTGATGGCTAAGGATGTTGAGCATCTCTTTAAGTGTTTCTCTACCGTTTAAGATCCTTCTATTGAGAATTCTCTGTTTAGCTCTGTACCCCATTTTTTAATTGGATTACTTGATTTGTTACTTTTTAACTTCTTGAGTTCTTTATATATTCTGAATATTAATCCTGTGTCAGATATAGGGTTGGTGAAGATACTTTACCAGTCTGTCGACTATGGTTTTGTTTTGATGAGTGCCCTTTGCTTTACTGAAGCTTTTCAGTTTCGTGAGGTTTCATTTAGCAGGGTATCAAAGCACATGCTGAGACACATAGCCAAACTATGAGCAGAGTGCAGAAAATCTTATGAAAGAAGGGGGAGATAGAAAGACTTGGAGAGGACAGGAGCTCCACAAGGAGAGCAACAGAACTAAAAAATCTGAGCACAGGAGTCCTTTCTGAGACTGATACTTCAACCAGGGACCATGCATAGAGATAACCTAGAACTTCTAGAACCCCTGCACAGATGTAGCCCATGGCAGCTCAGTCTCCAAGTCAGTTCCCTATTAATGGGAACAGGGACTGTCTCTGTTATGAACTCATTGACTGGCTTTTTGATCACCTTCCTCTGAAGGGGGAGCAGCCTTACCAGCCCACAGAGGAAGACAATGTAACCAGTGTTGATGAGACCTGATAGGCCAGGGTCATAGGGGCGGGCAGGAGGACCTCCCTTATCAGTGGGAGGGACAGGGGAGGAGATGAGGGAGGGTGCTACAACTGGTATAAAATGTGAATAAACTGCAATTAATAAAAAATTAATTAAGTTATTTTTAAAATTGTGGATAATAATTATTAAGGATTAATTTTTAATATGAATCGAATGCATTGATTTTATTGAAAATCCTTATGTGAAACCCAACAGCATAGAAACTGAGATTTATGATCTATTTTTCAGGAAATCATCATAGAAAAATAAGTTATTTTTTATATTTTTGTTATAAAGAATTTTGAAGTATATAAAATTCAATGTTCAAGAATCATGATTTTAATTTTTAACATTTTGTAAAAAATATATAATATTACAATTATTTTTTATTAATTACACTTTATTAATTTTGTATCCCCCCATAAGTCCCTCCCTCCTCCCCTCCCAATACCACCCTCCCTCCCCTTTCTGCATGCATGCCACTCCCCAAGTCCACTGATAGGGGAGGTTCTCCTCTTCTTTCTGATCTTAGTCTATCAGTTCTCATCAAAAGTGGCTGCATTGTCCTCTACTGCGGCCTGGTAAGGCTGCTCCCCCCTCAGGGAGGAGTGATCAACGAGCAGGCCAATCAGATTATGTCAGAGGCAGTCCCTCTTCCCATTACTATGTAACCCACTTGAACACTGAACTGCCATCAATGTGCTTTTACATTTACTTATCATCTCCTTTATTTTGCCATCATAGAATTGCTGCTCTCTTTAATCAACATTAAAAAAAAAGTTTTTCAATGATATCTGATGGTGATTTCTTCTTTTAATTTCAAATTCTGAATATGCTTTATCATAACTTTAGAGCTTCATCTCTGACAGTAAAACTCTTCATTGTGTATTTGTTAAGAACAGTACTCTCTTCACTTATACTGAAGACTACAAAGAATACAGCTATGTCTGACCCCAGTTATAATGGCTACAGGTACAAGGAGAAAGCGAGAATACCAGCCTGCAGGAATGACTCACCTTGCTGTTAGAGGAGCCTGGAAGGATATATGAGGCTCCAGGCTTTCATCTCTGGACTGGGGAGGTTGAAGTAATGGGCTCTGTGCTCAGCAGCCAAGAAGAGTGGTGATTCTATAAAGGTTCCGAGGGTCCTAGTATGAGGAAGAACAAAGCAGGTAAGAAACAATCGAAATTTCTTGTTAAAAGAATGGGACAATATTGTTGTTTTTGTGGTTTATGAGGAGATAAAACTCACTGCACTTACATGCTGAAAAGTCAGACATATTTACAATCAACATTGTAAAATCCACTTAACAATGAACTATTTTTAAAAAGTTATTTCACAAAATAATAAATTGGTTTAAACATTAATTGATAGCATATAAAATCACTGAGAATAACACAATGATTTAACGGTGAAAGGAATTTCAATAAATCTTGGCATGAAATAATTTTTATAAACTGCATAATTTAAAATAACTTGTTAATAAAACTAATTGCAGATATTTGATAAGAACCATTTCTAGCTGTCATTTAGTAACAAGTTGTTTAGTTTCCATGTGTGTGTAGGCTTTTTGCTATTTCTGTTGTTGTTGAAGTCCAGCTTTATTCCATGGTGATCAGACAGGATACAAGGGATTATTTCAGTCTTCTTGTATCTGTTGACGCTTGCTTTGTGATCAACTATATGGTCTATTTTGGAGAAGGTTCCATGAGGTGCTGAGAAGAAGGTAAATTCTTTTGTGTTTGGGTGTAAAGTTCTCTAAATGTCTGTGAGGTCCATTTGATTCATGATCTCTTTCAGAGATATTGTTTCTTTGTTTAATTTCTGTTTTGTTGACCTGTCCTTTGTTGAGAGTGGGGTGTTGAAGTCTCCCACTATTAATGTGTGGGGATCTATATGTGGTTTAAATTTTATCAAATTTTATCAATGTTTCTTTTACAAATGTGGGTGCTCCTGTATTTGGGGCATAGATGTTCAGGATTGTGATGTCTTCCTGGTGGAATTTTCCCTTGATGAGTATGAAGTGTCCTTCCTCATCTCTTTTTATTAATATTGGGTGAAAGTCTATTTTATCAGATATTAGAATGGCTACTCCTGCTTGTTTCTTGGGTCCATTTGCTTGGAAAGTCGTCTTCCAACCTTTTACCCTCAGGTAATGTCTATCTTTGTGCCTTAGGTGTGTTTCTTGTATGCAACAGATTGCTGGGTTTTGTTTATGTATCCATTCTGTTAATCTGTGTCTTTTTACTGGAGAGTTGAGTCCATTGATGTTGAAAGAGATTAATGACCAGTGGCTGTTAGATCCTTTGATTTTGATGTTGGCTGTGTTCATAAGTTTGTGTGCTTGGTTGCTTTTTGTTTTGCTGTAGTAAGGTTAATTATTTCCTGTGTTTTCTTGACAGAAGCTAATTTTCTTGGGTTGTATTTTCCCTCCCAGTGTCTTCTGTAATGCTGGATTTGTGTGTAGGTATTGTTGAAATTTGTTTTTGTCATTGAATATCTTGTTTTCTCCGTCTATGAGGACTGAGAGTTTTGCAGGGTATAGTAGCCTGGGCTGACATCTGTGTTCTCTTAGGGTCTGCATGATATCTGTCCAGGCCCTTCTGGCTTTCATAGTTTCTGTTGAAAACTCAGGTGTGATTCTAATGGGTTTGGCATTATATGTTACTTGGCCTTTTTCCCTTGCAGCTTTTAGTATTTTTTCTTTGTTCTGTATACTTACTGTTTTGATTATTATGTGGCGGGAAAATTTTCTTTTCTGGTCAAATTTGTTGGGTGTTCTGTAGGCCTCATGTATCCTTATTGGCTTCTCCTTTTACTTGGGGAAATTTTCTTCAATGATTTTGTTGAAAATATTTTCTGGGCCTTGGAGAAGGGAGTCTTCTTTTTCCTCTATTCCTATTATTCTTAGGTTTTGTCTTTTCATATTGTCTTGGATTTCTTGGACGGTCTGTGTCAGGAATTTTTTGGATTTAACATTTTCTTTGACAGATACATCGATTTCTTCCATTGTATCTTCTACACCTGAGATTCTTTCTTCCATTTCTTGTATTCTGTTGGTTATGCTTACCTCTGTAGTTCCTGTTTTCTTCCCTAAATTCTTCCTCTCCATTATTTCCTCCATTTGTGTTTTCTTTAATTTTTCTAGTTCTATCTTCAGGTCTTGAGTTGTTTTGTTTACTTCCTTCACCTGTCTGCTTGTATTTTCCTCTTTTTCTTTTAGTTCCTTCAACTCTGTCTCTTTTATTTCTTTCAGTGATTTAATTATTTCTTCTCTGAATGCCACAAGCTGTTTGGCCACATCTTCCCGTATTTCTTCATGGATGGCCATGATCTGCTTGTCTTTATCTTCCTCTATTTCTTTATGGATATCCATGATCTGTTTGGTTTTATCTTCCTCTAATTCTTTATGTATTTCATTTGTTTCCTCTATTATCCTCTTCATCAACATAGATGTAAGGTCATCTTCTTGATTTTCTGTTATGCTGCATTGTCCAGGGCTGTTCGCCCCTGGATGGCTGGGTTCTGGAGATGCCATATTGCTCTGTCTTTTGTTGGTTGAGCTTTTACGCTGACCTCTACCCATTGGGCTGATTTAGGTGTTGGCTGTTAGTTTCTGTGCTTCCTGGAGTCCTGAGGTAGGGAGTATCCCCTTGGCCGGCAGATGATTTTTCCTGAAGGAGTCTTTCTCTGCTTTTTGGTTATGGTCACTGTATGGCCAGTGTTTCTCAGGAGTTGCCACTGCTCACCTCAGGTTTATAGCCCTGAGTAGTAGCTGTGGTCTATGTTAGGCAGGGGGGAATCTCCTCTTACCCATAGAAGTTCTCAAGACAACTGCCCCACTGCTGGGTTTCTTGTTATAAATTTAGTGTGCTGCTGCTCACTAAATTTCCAGGTACAGTCCTCTTGAAGAACCTGCTGATTCCCTAGCTGTGGGGTTTTCTCCCAACAGGGAAACTCAGTCTGTTATCCTGGGGCTCACAGTTCTGTCCGGGAAAGTGGGAGGTGCACTCATCAAGTCTCTGGGCCAGAGGCTGATTGCTCCGCTCTGGACCTGGAGAATGTGCACCTAGGTTGAGCGCCTGTGGGCGCTGCTCTGGTCTGGAGGCTGGGTGCCTCACTCTGGACCAGAAGCTGTGTGTCCCTGTCTGGGATGGCAGCTGTAGGCACTGCTCTGGTACAGATGCTGTGGGTGCAGCCCTCTTGAAGGACCAGGGATTCCCACAGTTTTGACAGTCTAGCTAGGGATAACTGGTTGATCCTTGGCACAGTATCTGAGGGCTGCTGTAATGGCTGTCTGGCTTTTGTAGGTCTGAGGATGCAGCTGTGTGTTCCAGTGCCCTAGGAGAACTCAATAATGGCGGCTGAGCACAGCGCTCCTGCCTGCATTAGAGCCTAGAGTCTGCGTGATTCCAGGAAGTGTTTTGGTGCTGGGTGTCCTAAGTGTTAGAGCTGATGTTCTCCTCCGCTGGGGGTTTCCTCCTGCCAGAGACACTCAGTCTTTGCTTTGGGGACCACTGTTCTATCTGGGGTGGCGAGTAGAACCTGCAGGCACAGATGCCCGCTTGTGGCTTCACCTTTCTGGCTGTTCTGAGCCTTGGTTGCTGCCTAAACTGGCTAATTTTCCCGAGACCGTTTCTGGGTGGGGGTGTCGGCTGAGTGCTCTAAGATCAGACCAGCCGTTTCCCTCCCTGTGGGTTTGCACCTGCCAGTGAAATGCAGTCTCTGGTGCCTGGTGCCCTGGTGCCCGCAGTTCTATCTGAGGCAGCGAATCAGGTGCGGAGGCAGGACTCCTTGCAGGCACCTGGGTCCTGGCTCTGGGTCCCTGCTGGCTCTTGGGGTGCCCACGGAACCTGAGTCTTTTCCAGGGGATGTCTGGGTAACCCAAGGTCAGTCCCAATCGTTTCCTGCTCCGTGGGGTTATCTCTCGACTGGGAAATCCAGTCTATGGTGTTGTGGGCTCACAGTTCAGTCTGGGACAGTGACCAGATCACGCTGGCGTGTAGCTCTGGGCTGGCGACCAAGCGCCTGACGGAACGGGGATCTCTTCCGCGGTTTAGCTGGGTGAGTTAAAGCTGATTGAATCCCCCACCGTGGGGTATCCTCTCACCTGGGAAACACAATCACTTGTGTTTTATGGCCGCGAGTTCTGATTGCTGGTCACTGTGCCAATCCTGCTGTGCTGCTCCTCAGAATGAGAGTCCTCCTGGCGCCGCCATCTTGCCTCGCCCCGATAAGAACCATTTCTATATGGTAATTGACAGAAGTTGATTCTTTTCTATGTATATGATTGTAAATATGCTAGTTTAGAATTGTACGGATAGGAAACAACTTGATGACTTTTAATTAGTTATGTCATTGTACAAAGCAATGTGCGTAACATTAAAATTGCCATATAGACTATAATTATTTCAAATTCATTTATTACTTTGTATATGTAAACATATAATATAAATATTCAAATATTAAAATAGGCTAATTCTTCTAATATTTTACAATTTATCAAAATTACCCAAGTTGATTTTCTCTTGACATATATATATATATAATCTTATGTGTATAAATAATAACAATTGTTTGAGTTTATTTTCCTTTATGTTAAATTTAGTGAATTAACTATTGACTTATCACATTGCAATGATAACTAAACAAGTAAACAAAAAAATAATTTCTTATTTGAAGGATGGAAGATTTTACCTAAACTTCCTGTCCTCAAATTACTTTATAAGTTACAACTAAGCTTCTATCTGACTCTGTTCATTTACAATTCTCATAATTGCATCTAAATGACCAACAACAAGATACTTAAGAGAAAGGAGACGTCTTTTGACTCATTGTTTGAAGTTGTATAGTTCATCATGGCAGGTTAGGAATGGCAAAGTTCATGATGACAAGAATGTGTGACAGGTACTGTCCCCCTTTTCAGTGGAACAAGTTTCAGAAATAGAACAGGAATCAAAGTCAGGTTATGAAGGACCTCAGAATCCTACCTCTCCCAGCACTTTGCAAAGTTTTTTATATGCTCCCAAATATTTCTGTAGTTTAAGATCATGTTTACAAAGATATGTGGGAAATTTCATGTTTCAAACATAAAATGCAAAACCTTATTCCTATCAGTTCAGTACCACCTAATAAAGCAAAATCTACTCAATACAAATGCAAAAGTCACCAAAGAATGGACAGTTTTAACATTGTTCAAATTTTCTGAGTGTCTCCTGAGACTCTAACCATCTCTTAACTATGAGCTTTTATACAACCAAAGACAGTAGAACATACAATATCACAGAGTCAACATCCTTATTCCCAAATAAAGGACTGTGGGGAATCTCAAGAAATAGCAGATTAAAGTAAGAAAACAACCCTGTAGGGCAAATACAAACCTCTATTAGCTCTATGTATGCAACTCGTTATTCTTCTAGGCCTTATCTGGGTTTCAGAGGCTTTGGTATATCCTTCCACATTGTTTCCAGTACTGTGTATTGTAGAGATGACCTTCATTCACATTGCATTAAGATGTGTCTCTGCATATTTGATTGTTATTGCTGAACCTGCAGAGTTAAGTGATAACAGATTCTGGTATTGTCATTGCTTGGGAGGAATCTCCTGCCTCAATGTTGTGTGAAATTTACTCCCCAATTATCTCTGATTGGTTAATAAAGAAGCTGAAGAGCCTATGATTAATTAGGCAGAGGAGATAGTAGGTGGGACATTCATTCCTTGTCTGTGAAGGGAGTGGGGTTCCAGGTAGAGAGTGGGAGGAGAAAAAGAAGGTTGCCATGCCACAAATAGGAGGTCACCATGGGGTGTCTCCATGGGGACAAAGATGGATCAGGAGAGACTAGGGTGAGACTAGAGGACAGGTAACAGGGCATGTAACTGGGAAGTAGCTAGACTAGGATAGACAGGTTAGAATAGATCAGTGTCTGCCCAGTTATGGTGCTTGAAATTTAGTAATAAATGGAACAGGTCTTGGATCATTATTTGGGAGCTAGAAAGGGAAACAAAAACAAAAAAACTTCAAAATTCAACAGTGTATAGCCGTTATCTGAGAGAAGATCCACTCAGTTCCTTGGAACCAATCTGCATTACAATTCAGTATTGTCACTCTGAATTTGTAGCGTACTCAGAATCCTCAGTTCTCCACTACAACTTGGCTTCATAATTTTCATGTGTGCTTCACGCCGGAATATTGTCCTTACTACCGTGGCCAATTGAAAAGAGATAAAAGAATTCATTCAAGTCATGTTAGTGCAAAAAAAAAAAAAAAAAAAAACAAACTTTATTTCATTCATTACACTACAAGGAAGTAATGCTCAAAAAAGGCAACAGAGACACTACCAGTATAAGATGGTAAACTTGAAAAACAATTATTTGGGATTATCTGTCTTATTATATTACTTCATTTTTATTTATTCAAGTTACATCCTGTAGCCACCTCCCTCTTCTTCTGGTCCCTCAATCCCTCCCTTTTTTCCCTTTCCCCCTCCCCTACTCCTCAGATAAGGAGAGCTCCCCCATCCCAGTCTATCAAGTTGCATCAAACCTGAGCACTTCCTCTTCGCTTGTGTGCTGTCCAGGTAGCACAGCCAGGAGAAAGTGATTGAATTGTAGGCAATAGAATCCATGTCAGAGTCAGCCCCCATTACCCTTACTAGGGAATCTCTATGATTCTTAGCATGAAATATTATCCATGAACATGAACACAGTTCTAATACATCAGTGTTTTACTCAGAACATGAATCTGGGTTTATAAGCTAAAAGTAAATTAAATACATTCTTGCTAGCCATGTGATAAATGTTGATCACTGTCATGCTCAATATTTTACATATTTTTGTCACATATCTCTTAAGTTTTTTTTTTTTTTTTTTTCATTCAGAACAATGATTTCCCTTTAGCTTCAAGTAGATTCCAACTTAAACTTTGGCTAGGTTTCTAGAACCAAGCAATGTGAAGTATTATTAATTGAAGGTGAATTGTATTGCTATTGAATTACTGAATTTTCTTGGATCAGCAATTACTTGGCTTATAAATTAATGATTGTGTACATTCTACGAAGTGATTCAAGAAACAGATAACATAATTGGATCTATAAGAATATATATTTGGTGGAAAGAAAGCAGAAAATCTCCATTTCAAAGGCATAAAATTTAACGTATATATTCAGAAGAGCATAGAGGAGGTCAAAGATTTCAAAGGTTAGGCTTATTACAAATTGACTCAAAGTAAAGAATAAGTAGTATAGTGATAATATTGTGATCAGAGAGATACCTGAATGCTGGTCTGCGCAGTGTAAATGTGGGGAGAGATTTGATAGCACTGCAGAGAAACAGAGACAACTTTCTTTAACCTAGAACCTTAAAATAACTCCTACTGAAGATTCTGAAAGGATAGGAGTCTTTCCATAACTGCTAATTGGGCATAACATTATAGGGAAACGGTCCAAGGTCTTTTCAAACTATTCTTTTCTCGACCTGTATATTCAAATGTATTCTCTGTTCATGCATCAATTTCAGTTTATTAGGTATTATGTTGCAGTCTTTGATTCATATGAAGTTGTTCACTGTGCAGTATGAGACATAAAGATATAGCTTCATGGATTTACATATATCTGTGTACAGAGTTTGACCAAAAACTATTTTTTGAAGATGGTATATTTTATCCAGTGTATCATTTTGCTTTTTTGCTGAGGATTAAGTGATTATAAGGAATGAATTTCTGTCATTGTCCAGAATTCTTTTCCATATATCAATGTCTGTTTTTATGACAGCTTCATGCTGCTTTCATTACTATAGCTCTGTAACAGAACCTAAAAAGATACAGTAATGACTCTAGAAGATGTTTTATTCTTATGTATTATTTTGGCAATAATGGGTCTAATAGCTTTTGACTTGTACTTTCAGATTAGATTTATAATGTTTGTGAAAATTGCATTGAAATTTTTATTTTATTTTGAGATTATATTATAATTGCATCATTTCTTTCTTTGCTTTAATTTTTTCTTCCCCTCCCATATATTCCTTCTTTCTCTTTTTCAAATTTATGGCTTCTTATAAAAAAAATTTTGTTACATGGACATAGGTATTTTAAGGTACAGGTATACATATGCATATATATATATACACAACCTACTCAGTCACTACACTGATAATTATATATATATTTTCAGGACTGACTATTCAGTATTGGGTCACTAACTGGTGTGCTCTCCCTGGGAAAACTGTGTTCCCACTGTCTACATTTCTTAGTTACTTATAGTTCTTTGTGTAAGACTAAAGCTTGCTGGGCTTTTCTCCACTCATGTTGGCATATTTAATGTTGTCATTGTAAATATTTCTTTTATTTCCTCAGAGAAGGGATGAAATAAGAGCAGTACCCAAGCTTTACAAACACATGGGTAAGCCCAGCACATTTTTATCTCCTTTCTAAGTATCCTAGACCTTGGCCTGGAAGCTTCTTGCCTCTGATTAATGTAATCTTCTATAAGCCCAGATCTTGCAGGCTTCAGCTTCTGGTCTCCATTGGCTAAACTAGGCCTGGAAAGTTCTTAGCCCTGAGAATTACTGTTGAATAAACTTAACACTCCTAGCACTTTTTGAACTCTTACTAGCTGGTTCAACTCAACTATTTCGGCTCAAATTTTTCATCTTGACTGATTTAAATTGGTTTCTCTGCTTCTGACTGAATATCTCTGCTTGGAAAAGCTGCCTCTGAACCCCATTAACTGAAATGCACTGACTATGGTGACTACATGAATTGAACAGAACTAAATGGAACTACAGGAACTTGGTTCTTACAGATCTTTCCAACTCCCTTTCCGTCATGTTTTCTGAGCCTTAAGTATGGAATTTGTTATGTAGATGTATTTATTGGGAATAGACAATGTTACTCTGCTTTTTAATTGGTTTTGTTTTCTGTAATGGTATCTAGCTGTTGAAAATAAAAGTTTTCTTTTTTAGAAGTTAGAACTAGACTTACCTGTGAGTATAAAACCAAATATTTAGATTGCAGCAATTAAAAACAAGGAAATCATGAAATATGCAGGCAAATGGATGGAACTAGAAAAGATCATTCTGAGTGAGGTAATCTAGAAGGAGAAAGACACATATGTTATATACTCAGTTATAAATAGGAACAGAGACTGTCTCTGACATAAACTGATTGTCCTGCTCTTTGATCATCTCCCCTCTCAAGGGTTGCAGCTTTCCCAGGCCACAGAGGAAGACAACACAGCTACTCCTGAGGAGACCTGATAGACTAGGATCAGATGGAATGGGAGGAGTAACTCCCTATCAGTGGTCTGGGATAGGGGCATGGGTGAAGAAGAGGGAGGAAGGGTGGGATTTGGAGGGGAAGAGGATAGGAGCTACAGGTGGGATACAAAGGGAATAAAATAAAAAATAAGTGGATTTAGTCATATAATATAGGGTAAACATACTAAAATATACAGTTCTAAAGAATTTAAACAACAAGGAGGACCCTAGTGAAGAGGCATAATCCTCATTCAGTAGGGCAAACAGGATAGATATCAGAAGTAGAAGAGAGGGAACAGCACAGGAGCTATTCACAGGGAGTTTCTGAAAGACTCTGCCCATCAGGGTATTAAAGCAGTATCTGAGAATCATGGCCAACCTTTGGGCAGAGTGCAGAGAATCTTTTGGAAGAAAGGGGAGATAGAAAGACCTGGAGGGGACAAGAGCTCCACAAGAAAACCAACAGAGACAAAAATTCTGGGCCCAGGGGTGCCTGCAGAGACTGATGAATCAACCAACGACTATGTATGGAGAGGACCTAGACCAAGGAACATCCATGGAGAGAACTCAAAGGGAGACCATAGGATGCTCAGTTTCCAAGTGGGTTCCTTATTGAGGGGATCAGGGGTTGTGTCTGATGTGAACTCAGAGGCTAGCTCTGAAGGGGAGCACCCTTAACAGGCCACAGAGGAAGACAATGCATCCAGTCCTGATTAGATATGATAGGCTAAGGACAGATAGTGGAGAAGGAGGCCTGCCCTTTTCAGTGGACTAGGGTAGGGGCATAGGATGAGAAGAGGAAGGGTGAGTGGGATTAGGAGGAGATGAGTGAGGGGGCTACAGCTGGGATACAAAGTGAAAAACTTGTAATAAATAAATAACTAAACAAATAAAATCAAAATAATCTATCCTTTTTTTCCATTTTATGTTTTAGCGAGTTGTTTAATTTTTTTGGTTTCAAATAGTTTACTCTACTTAAAGTCTTATTTAACATGATGCCTAAGCATATTTACTGAGTTGTTAAGTGTAATTTTGGAAATTCAACTGTTGACTTTTTAAATAAATTCTATCCTAGTACCTTTTTCATTTTGTCTCTTAGTACAGTTTCTATGTCAGCCAATGTTGCTTTATATTTATGCAATTATATCTATTTTGAATATATTTGTATATCCTGCATTTTCTTATGGATTCCAGCCAATTCTGGCTCCAGATTTTTGTTTTTAATTGTGCTTAAGTGGCAAAAACTGTACTTTTTAAAAAGTCTAGGTTATTTGAATATTTGAATTTTATATATTCCTATGTAAAATATGTTCTTTCTTCTGCTTCTGGGATCTATACAGGGTTACATATAATGCTTTATCATTATTAAGCAAAAATAGTTTAGCAAACATTTTAATATTAAGTTTATTTTCAACTTTTTCAGGCCTTTATGAATCTCCCTAATGTGTTTTGATTGTGTATACCTTACTTCCCATCTCCTAATCTTCTGTGGCCTTTCCACACACCCCTTTTTTAAATTTTTCTATACCCATTATTAATTAGATTATCAACTAAGGAGACCAACACAGACAAAAATTCTGGGCCCAGAGCAGCCTGCGGAGACTGATGAATCAACCAAAGACCATGCATGGAGAGAACCTAGACCAAGGACTATACATAGAAAGAACTCAGGGGAAGACCATAGGTTGTTCTAGTTAGCGATGTCTACATGTTTAAGTGTGAGAGGCAATCCATTCGAGTAAGCTAAAGTTACTAATTTCACACGACTGAAGATAATTGACTCTCTTTTTATCATCAACCAAATAAGAAAATAGGGAACTAGACAGGAGCCTACCACACAGGGCCCCTGAACGACTCTACCCAGCAGGGTATTGAAGCAGATGCTAAGACATATAGACAAACATTGGGCAGAATGCAGGAAATCTTATGAAAGAAGGGGGAGATGAAAGACATGGAGGAGACAGGAGCTTCACAAGGAGAACAACAGAATCAAAATATCTGGGCACAGGGGTCTTTTCTGAGACTAATACTCCAAACAAGGTCCATTCATGGAGATAACCCCTGCACAGATGCAGCCCATGGCAGCTCAGTCTCCAAAAACCTCCCTAGTAAGGGGAACAGGGACTGTCTCTAACATGAACTCAGTAGCTGGCTCTTTGATCATTTCTCCCTGAGGGAAGAAGAGCTTTACCAGGCCCAAGAGGAAGACAAAGCAGCCAGTCCTGATGAGACTTGATAAACTAGGATCAGAAGGAAGGAGAGGAGGACCTCCCCTATCAATGGGCTGAGAGAGGGGCATGAATGGAGAAGAAAGAGGTAGGGGGCTACAGCTGGGATACAAAGTGAATAAATTATAATAAGTAAATAATTAATTAAAAATAATTTCTCTAGCAAGGATTTACAGCACTATGTTGAAGAGATATGGAGAGAGTGGGCAGCCTTGTCTTCTCCCTGATTTCAGTGGGATTGTTTAAGTTTCTCTCCATTCAGTTTGATGTTGGCTATAGGTTAGCTGTATATCACCTTTACTATGTTTAGATATGTGCCTTCTATCTCTGATCTCTCCAATACTTTAAACATGAATGGATGTTGAATTTTGCCAATCCTTTTTCAGCATCTAGGAAGATTATCATGTGTGTTTTTTTTTTCTTTCAGTTTGTTAATATGGTGGATCACATTGATGGATTTCTGTATAATGAACCACCCCTGCAAAACTGGGATGAAGCCTACTTGGTCATAGTGGATAATATCTTTCATGTGTTCTTGTATTCGGTTTGCAAGTATTTTGTTAAGTATTTTTTGCACCAATGTTCATAAGGGAGATTGGCCTGAAATTAGGTTTCTTTGTTGAGTCTTTGTGAGGTTTAGGTACCAAGGTGACTGTGGCTTCATAGAATGAGTTTGGTAATGTTCCTTCCGTTTCTATTTTGTGGAATAGTTTGAAGAGAATTGGAGTTAGCTCTTCTTTGAAGGTCTGGTAGAATTCTGCGCTGAAGCCATCTGGTCCTGGGCTTTTTTTGTATGGGAGACTTGTAGTTGAAGGAGATCAAGGAGATACAAATTGGAAAGGAAGAAGTCAAAGTATCACTATTTACAGATGATATGATAGTATACATGAGTGACCCCAAGAACTCTACCAGGGAACTCCTACAGCTGATAAACACCTTCAGCAAAGTGGCCGGATACAAAATTAACTCAAAAAAAATCAGTAGCACTCCTGTATACAAAAGACAAAAGAGCTGAGAAAGAAATTAGAGAAACAACACCCTTCACAATAGCCACAAATGACATAAAGTACCTTGGTGTAACCCTAACCAAACAATTCAAAGACTTGCATGAAAAAAATTTCAAGTCTCTGAAGAAAGAATTAGAACATATGAGAAGATGGAAAGATCTCCCATGCTCATGGCTTGGCAGGATTAACATAGTAAAAATGGCCATCTTACCAAAAGCAATCTACAGATTTAATGCAATTCCCATCAAATTGCCAACACAATTCTTTACAGAACTGAAAAGAAAAATTCTCAACTTCATATGGAATAACAAGTAACCCAGAATTGCTAAAATAATCCTCTACAATAAAAGATCTTCTGGAGGTATCTCCATCCCTGATCTTAAGCTGTACTATAGAGCAACAGTTATAAAAACTGCATGGTACTCACATAGAAACAGAATGGTGGATCAATGGAACCGAACAGGAGACCCAGAAATAAACCCACACACTTATGGACACCTGATCTTTGACAAAGATGCCAAAACCATACACTGGAAAAAAGATAGCATCTTCAACAAATCATGCTGATATAACTGGCTATCTACATGTAGAAAAATGAAAATAGATCCATACTTATCACCCTGCACAAAACTGAAGTCCAAGTAGATCAACGACCTCAATATAAAACCAGAGACATTAAATCGGCTAGAAAAAAAAATTGGGGAATACCCTAGAACTCATTGGTACAGGAGAAAACTTCCTGAACAGAACACCAACAGCACAGGCTCTAAGAGCAACAATCAATAAATGGGACCTCATGAAATTGAAAAGCTTCTATAAAGCAAAGGACACCGTCATCAAAACAAAGCGACTGCCTACAGATTGGGAAAGAATCTTCACCAACCCTTTATGTGACAGAGGACTCATATCCATTATATATAAAGAACTAAAGAAGCTGAAATGCAGCAAACCAAGTAATCCACTTAAAAAAGGGGGAACAGAGCTAAACAGAGAACTCTCTATAGAGGAGTATCGAATGGCAGAGAAGCATTTAAAGAAATGCTCAAAATCATTTGCCATTAGGGAAATGCAAATCAAAACAACCCTGAGATTTCACCTTCCACCCATCAGAATGGCCAAGATGAAAAACTCAAGTGACAACACATGCTGAAGAGTTTGTGGAGAAAGGGGAACCCTTTTCCACTGCTGGTGGGAATGTAAACTTGTACAACCACTCTGGAAATCAATCTGGCACTTTCTCAGACAACTAGGAGTAGCACTTCCTCAAGATCCAGCCATACCACTCCTAGGCATATATCCAAAAGAAGCTCAAGTACACAAAAAGGACATTTGCTCAACCATGTTTGTAGCAGCTTTGTTTGTAATAGCCAGAAGCTGGAAACAACCCAAATGCCCCTCAACTGAAGAATGGATGCAGAAACTGTGGTATATCTATACAATGGAGTATTACTCAGCAATGACAAATAAGAAAATCATGAAATTTGCAGGTAAATGGTGGGACCTGGAAAGGATCATCCTGAGTGAGTTGTCCTAGAAGCAAAAAGACACACAGGATATATACTCACTCATATAAACATACAACATAGGATAAACCCGCTAAAATCTGTACACCTAAACATACTAAACAAAAGAGCAGAGCCTCACTAAACTGCTCAATCCCCATCCTGAAAGGCAAAGAGGATTGACATCAGAAGAAGATGAAAACAGGAAACAACCTAGGAACCTGCCACAGAGGGCCTTTGAAAGCCTCTGCCATGCAGACTATCAAAGCAGATGCTGAGCCTGATGGCCAACTCTTGGGCAGAGTGAATGGAACTTTATGTAAGAAGTGGGAAATAGCAAGAGCTGGAGAGGTCAGGAGCTCCACAAAGAGAGCAACAGAACAAGAAAATTTGAAAAGAGGGAACTTCCCAGAGACTCATAATCCAACCAAGGACTATTCATGGAGATAACGTAGAACCCCTGCACAGATGTAGCCCATGGCAGTTCAGTGTCCAAGTGGGTTACATAGTAATGGGAAGAGGGACTGCCTCTGACATAATCTGATTGGCCTGCTCGTTGATCACTTCCCCCTGAGGGGGGAGCAGCCTTACCAGGCCACAGAAGATGACAATGCAGCCACTTCTGATGAGAACTGATAAAGTAAGATCAGAAATAAGGAGAGGAGAACCTCCTGTATCAGTGGACTTGGGGAGGGGCATGCATGCAGAAAGGAGAGGTAGGGTGGGATCAGGAGGTTAGGAGGGAGGAGCTTATGGGGGAATACAAAATGAATAAAGTGTAATTAATAAAAGTTAAATAAAAAATTAAAAATAATTATAATAATAATAATTTCTCAATTATAGATAGAGAATCATATGCCCTGCCTCTAACCATGCTGCATGAGTGGAGATGAAAGAGGTAGGGGGCTACAGCTGGGATGCAAAGTGAATAAATTATAATAAATAAATAATTAATTAAAAAATAATTTCTCAATTATAGATAGAGAACCCTGTGCCCTGGCTCTAACCATGCTGGGAAGTCCATTTGTTTGATTTTATGCAGGTTTGTACAGGTTACCACAGCTGTTGTGTGTCCTGTCATGTTCTAAAGATATCATTTCACTCTAGTCATCCATAACATATTTTCTATCTTCCTAAACTTTATTAAAGTTCCTTGATCGTTTGGAGTAAATTGGGTAATACAGATGTTCCACTATGGGGGAGCATTCAACAGACACTAATATTCTGTCATTTGCCCCTTCATTGCTTTCTGAATTAGCCACTATTTATTCCATAAAACCACTTTTCTAATGGGTACTATGAGCCACACTGATTTGTAGGTAGGGAGATATATATTGAAAAAGAAGTCTGATTCTATGTCTGTTTAGCAAAATAAAAGGAATAAGTTTTCACATAGAGCCTAAGAACTACCTGGCCATTAATTTCTGGCCAGATTTATGGTACAAGACCTTAGCTTTATCTTGTGGAGTGAGCCATGATTCAAAATTAAATAAATAAGTTGATAGATAAATAAAAAAAATAAGTAAATAAACAAACAACAAATACAAACATTTTTACCCCCAAAACGTTTGTGTCACTATTGTACCTATGGGGGATACCTTGCATTGCCAGTTCCTCCTGTAGTTCTTAGAGTTCACATACACTTAAAAATGTTGATAATTTTCCTTCCTGAGAAGCCTGCATAACGTTTTCTGGTAGTATGAAGTTAGTTTATAGGGATGAAAGCACCAGATTGGTACCATTTTGATTTCTTCATGTCCTATTATAAAAGTTCTTGTGTGCCTCAGTAATGCTGTCTCACCATTACGTTCTTTTGTGAAACCTTGTATTTGACTTTACTGATTTTGTCTCTTTGTATTTCATACACATAATGTTCATCAAGATTCTTATATTCTGAGCCTCTCACCCTTACATTCCCAGAAGTCCCTTTTCTACATTCATGGCTTTTGGGTTTTGTTGTTGTTATTGTTTTGTTTTGGAGGTTAGTGGTGCACTGAATTTAACCAGGATCATCTACATGATTATAACTTTGAGATTATCTACAGAAACACAATGGACTACTCAGAAAATTCTATTTTTAGTTGTTTTACCTTTGAGGATATAATAATAATGTACAATACCCTCCTTTCCTCACCACCCCCTAAAGCCTTACATATATTTCTATTTGCTCTCTTTAAAATTCATGGACTCAGCCAGGCAAGGTGCGACATTTTTAATCCCAATACACAGGAGGCAGAAGCAAATGGATCTCTGTAAATTTGAGGCCAAATTTACATAGCAACTGACAGATCAGTCACAGCTACAAAATAAAGAGACTCCATCTCAATAAACAAAAAGTAATTAATGTTCTCTTTTTCTTTTATTCATATGCACACATACATATGTATACATATTTTATATATGTATATGTTATATATAGTATATAATATATATATTTAAATATATAAATAAAGCCTGCTCAATCTGCATAATAGTACTTGTATCTATGTTTTAAGTATGACTATTTAGCATTAAAAAATGAATTGGTGAGCTCTTCCTCAGGAAAAATATTTCTCCCCTTGTCTGCATTTCATATTTGTCTTTAGTTCTTTGTATAATGTTTGAAAGTAAACGTTAGCGGTTTTATGGACCATGAGCTATTTGCTTGAGAAATTGGAGTAACTTCATCTAACAAAAAGCTAATATTACATTCCCACAAATTATGTTCAAAATGTAAAAATTATTAAGCAGACAGGTGGTATAACCAATTTGTGAAGTGGGCCATAACTTGACATTTATGACCGGAAAACCAGTATTTGTCAAATTTGGACCATTTTTCATGGCAAAGTTTGACTTTTCCTCCTGTACACTTGCTCATAGAGCAGTTTTGTGACCTGTTCAACAACCATAACTACATTTTTGACTATTTGCTCTTCTATTTGGAACATTCCTTACTATTCATTTGTTTCACCCATCTTACAGTAGGTGGATATTCATGTATTGCTCATATTTTTTGGCACTTTACAAAGTAATATAAGGATTGACAACAGTTTTAGAAAATGTAAGTCAACAACCCCCAAGTTGTACTGTAGGTATATCAGTTGGAACTGGGCTCTGAGTTTATGCCAGACACAGGAAACCTAGCCAACTATCCCGGGACAGTGAAACCACACATCTTGGAGGAGAACCTGCAACCACCATTTTATTATATTCATTATTTTGTTTTTCCAATTGTACATGTACAGTGTTTGCAGTTGAGTGCCAATCCTCTGGAGATTAAAAGGCTTAAATCTTTATGGACCTCAAATTACAGGCACTTATGAATCACCTGAATTCAGCTCCTCAAACCACACCCTCTGCAAGATCATCATGCACTCCTATGCACTCATCTACCCCTCCATTCTCCAGTGAATACTAAGATTTTAGCATATCTTCATGGCCATGATTTTGTTAGTAACTGTACAAAATTAAGAACTTTGGGGAAAGTACATCATTTCATTAAAGGGATAAATTTTCTTTCAATCTCTTTAAGATGATCTTAAGTGAATCATATTTTCTGAGGAATGATATCAACCAGGTGATTTACCTACCCAGCTGAATTAAAGCCTGTGTTTTGGGTAACTTGAAGTATCATGTCCCCATCAAAAATCAGAGATAGATCACATTCTCTTGACAAGGAATACATAGCCTTCTCATCAAATGAGATTTGATGAATGCAATGCTTTCCACTCTGAAGAGGTAATCCTAACCTCATAGAGGAGGAGGGCTGAAAGTAGGTGCTATTTCTAACACATATCTACCATAAATACACAGAGATCTAGTTTGAGAGCTGTTCATCAGAATGTATTCATATCTATGATGCCAAAATTAATTTGGAGTCCCTGCTATATGCTGCCTGTACAATGTGTCTGTGTGTGTGTATACAAAATTAAACCAAAATACTAGTCTTTGAAAATACCCTTACATTTTTATTGTAATCTTAGACTAGGTTCTTAAGGATTGTCACTATAAATAAACTAAACTATTATTTATGTTCGATAACGGTTACCAATTACTAATGAATAAGATATGCATAGTGATAAAATACCTTCTGTCATTTAGCTATTTTGAATTCTTGCATATTTTTCCCAGTATCTAGTCTTTAATTTGGTTTTTGCTCAACTATGTTTTTAATAAAATAAAAATTTGTATTGTAATATTTTTCCATGTAATTCCTATTACAGTATTTTAAGCTTATAATATTAAATTTAGGTATATACTCACTCATATAAACATACAACATAGGATAAACCCACTAAAATCGGTACATCTAAACAAACTAAGCAAAAGAGAAGACCCTAACTAAAATGCTCAGTCCCCATCCTGAAAGGCAAAGAGGATGGACATCAGAAGAAGAAAACAAGAAACAACCTAGGAACCTGCCACAGAGGGCCTCTGAAAGCCTCTGCCCTACAGACTATCAAAGCAGATGCTGAGCCTGATGGCCAACTGTCGGGCAGAGTGAATGGAATTTTAGGTAAGAAGTAGGAAATAGCAAGAGCTGGAGAAGACAAGAACTCCACAAGGAGAGCAACAGAACAAGAAAATTTGAACACAGGGAACTTCCCAGAGACTCATACTCAACCAAGATCTATTCATGGAGATAACCTAGAACCCCTGCACAGATGTAGCCCATGGCAGTCCAGTTTCCAAGTGGGTTACATAGTAATGGGAAGAGGGACTGCCTCTGACATAATCTGATTGGCCTGCTCTTTGATCACCTCTCCCTGACGGGGGAGCAGCCTTACCAGGCCACAGAGGATGACAATGTAGCCACTTCTGATGAGAACTGATAGAATAAGATCAGAAAGAAGGAGAGGAAGATCTCCCCTATCAGTGGACTTGGGGAGGGACATGCATGCAGAAAGGGGATGGAGGGTAGGGTTGGGTGGGGAGGAGGGAGGGGCTTATGGGGGGTACAAAATGAATAAAGTATAATTAATAATAATAATAAAATATTAAAAAAATATTAAATTTAAGTGTGCTACCATTCTCTGTAGGCCAGGAAGAAGCATATGTATAAATACATACATATGTATATATTTATGTATAGTACATAAAAATAAAGAGTATATATTAAAAAGTCTCAGTCTAGAGAGGTACTCTGGATCCTCATTTGAATAGTACTGAAAATAAAGCATTAGTTAATATTGTTGAATAAGATGAATAATCTAACTTACATTATAAACAACATACAATAATTACCTTAATTATTTAAGGCTCTATTATAATTATTTATCTCCATAATATGAGTTATTATTTGAACATTCTGCATCTAAGATTATTAAATGTAAAGGTAGTAAATAACATATATTTAGTTCCATAAATCCATTTTTACCCTCATATATGAACTCAAGAATAATGCTTGCATGTATATGTGAACATATTTCAATTGTGTATCTTGTTTATATTTTTAAAATTTGTTATTATTTTGAATATTTTTAACTTTCTTTTCTTTACGTTTTAAATTTTATTTTATTTTATTAATTATACTTTATTCATTTTGTATCCCCCCATAAGCCCCTCCCTCCTCCCCTCCCGACCCCACCCTTTCTTCACACATGCCCCTCCCCAAGTCCACTGATAGGGAAGTCCTCCTCTCCTTCCTTCTGATCTTAGTCTATCAGATCACATCAGGAGTGGCTGCATTGTCATCTTCTGTGGCCTGGTAAGGCTGCTCCCCCCCCAGGAGGAGGTGATCAAAGGGCAGGCCAATCAGATTATGTCAAAGGCAATCACTCTTCCCATTACTATGGAACCCAATTGGACACTAAACTGCCATGGGATACATCTGTGCAGGGGTTCTAGGTTATTTCCATGCCTGTTACTTGGTAGGAGTATGAGTCTCTGGGAAGACCCCTGTGCTCAAATTTTCTTGTTCTGTTGCTTTCCTTTTGGGGTTTCTGTCCTCTCCAGATCTTACCATTTCCCACTTCTTACATAAGATTCCATGCTCTCTGCCTAACAGTTGGCCATAGTCTCAGCATCTGCTTTGATAGTCTGTAGGGCAGAGCCTTTCAGAGGCCCTCTGTTGCAGGTTCCTAAGTTGTTTCCTATTTTCTTCTTCTGATGTCTTCTTAACACCATCAAGTGTTGTTTCCACATGAAAAACTCTCAAATTTTTTTAGGATAGGCCTACTTGGTGGAATACATATTCAACAACACATGAAGAAGAAAATATGAACTAAATTGATTGCTGTAACTAAACACTTTTTCTTTGGACTTCTACATGAAAAATGACATTAGTGAAGTTTGGGGGAAGGCTGGATTTTTGATTATATTTATCAGCTTACCCTGATAGTATAGGACAGATACTGGGATAACCTTCCATCACATTGAGAAGGTGTGTCCCTATATCTTCAATTTTTAGTTCTGTGCCAGCAGAGAGCAAAGTGTTGGTAGGATTTTGGTATTGTAATTTCTATGGGCCATGGCTGTATTTGTATTTGTAGATACTTGTCCTTCCTCAGCTGCCAAGGGCAGCCCATAGGAGATGGTTAGGCATTGTGTGGTCTTCTTGCTGCTCATTGTTCCAGACTGCAGGCTTTGTTTGTAATAAAGAGCTGATAGCCCGAGCTGTGGCAGAAAAATGGGGTTGGAACTTCTGGAAAGACAGAGATGCTGGAGACTCAAAAGACTCAGAAGAAAACAAAGGGAAGACAAACACAGGTGGAAGCAGAAGTGAGAAATACATGGAGAGACAGAATGGTGGAGAAGTCAGGGCCAGATTAGACAGCCAGCTGAGAGAATGTCCCAGCATAAGTACAGCAGATTTAAACTATATACAAGTCTGTGTGACATAATTAAACTGCAACTGGGATTTGTGAAAGCCTGTGTTAGCTACACATCACTGCCGAGTTATCAATACCCAAGTAACACAGAGTGATTTGATTCAATGAATACTTTCGTGAGACTTTCTATCTGATTCTCATATATTTCTACTTGGATAGAAGAGTGAAACACATTTTTTCTTTAATGTGCTAGAGTTAATATTGATATTTAGGTATTTTAGTTGTAGAAGGTGATAAATAATTTCTAAGTAAAGAACTTTGAAGTAAATCACTGTTAAAGAAACAAAAAAATAATAGTAACGACATTGAATTTCTTTCCAGATATAAAAAGTAATATTTGGGTGTCTTCAGGCTCCACTACAGTGAACAGGTATGTGGTCAGAAAATGGGAGAAAGTGAGAAGCCAAGTGAGAAGCAGTTTGTGCACTATGAGGAGAGGTAGAACTGGAGATTCCACGGTGGTGAAGAAGGGCCTTGTGCGGCAGGTGAGCCGTGCAACTGGGGGTCCAGGCAGAGAAAGAGGGAGGCTGAGATATGTCCAAACCAGGAAAATCTCAATTTGAGATGGCAAGAGTAAGGACTGCTCCCTTCCTGCTCTGTGCCTGCATACTTCGGGACCCATACTTCAGCCACCCTTGAGTTAATCACATAGCCTGGTGGCCAGAAGTCAGGTTAAAACTTCCTATTTCTTTCTAAGGATGTGTCCAGCTAGCACCTGGAATTCCTCTTCATGCAAATGAACCATTTCCAGCATTCCAGCTCCAGCCCATGAAGTACATTTACTCCTAAAGCCCCTATTCACTTTCACAGGGTTTATGAAGTCCTTATCTGTCTCCCCAATAAAACAGATCTGTTTCACTGAGAACTGTCTCAGAGAAGGCTTTTTTTTCCCACACTCTCAGACTGAAATCCTGCTAACCCATCTGCTTTGCTCAGCTTCATTCCTTCCAGTCCAGCCCAGTTGGCAACAAAGCCTGGACTTCTTGAGGGCAGAAGCAGACCCAGATGGGCACAGCCTCATGTGAATAGCCTTCACTGCAACCTGAGCCCTTGGTGATGCCCAGGCCCATACTTCTACCAAGGGACATTTCTGGGTCTATGGCCCTGCAGCAGCAGAAATGTGTGTCTATGTCAATAGCCCATGCTATCACCAAAGGCCATAGAGATGTCCATAATCTGAAGTGGAAGTTTCTCCTTTCTTTAAAGACTCATTTTGTCATGTGATATTTTGCTGCAAGCTAGGCACATAATGTTTTGCTCTGAGCTCTCTGGTGGGAGTGAAGTGACTTTGGACAGCTAAGAACATCTGTGGGTGGTCTTTGAGGAGAGGCGATATATAGAGGCCCACAAACAGTGAAGCTTAACCTTTTTGAATCAATATCACTGCATTGATATTTGTGCTTTGACATTTGACTTCATAGAAACAATCCAGAGAACTTCTAGGGGCAATCCAACTGGGGAATTTGCTGACTTATCATGCTGATCCATGTTGATACTTTTGATGCTTGGTGTTGACCTTTGGAATGGACTGCTGATATCCTGATCACTGAGTTTGGTAATACCCTAAAGACTCACTGACCCTAATCAGTAGGAAGTAGATAAAAGAAGTCTACAGCCCTTTTCCCTACTAATCTCCTATCTAAGGTTGGAAGATTGGAAGGGAGGTAAAGGTGTTTAAGAATCCTAGGTAAAGTATGTTTGCTGAACCATCTAAGCCTACACTGATATGTGCTGACACCTAGAACCATGTTGATGTCAAGGGCTGTGCTGATCTGACCCTGCCTCTTGTAGGTTGCAGCACATGGGAAGAGCTGTCACCACCATATCTCCCGGGCAATACAGTAATCTGTCCATGGTAGCATGGGTTCATAAAAGCCTACCACACCCTTTGCTGAATGTAGCAAGAGGGACAACAGGCCAGCACATTACCTGGGAAGCACAATATAGCTGGCCATGAGGGCAAAAGTGAACTCCTTTGAGCTGGTCCTCTCCTTTTGCTTGGTCAAAGGAGGAAAGCTGTCTCTTGTGGCTCATGTAGGAGAGCTGGTGCCCTAATCCGTTACCAACTTGGCTACCATGCAGGCCCAGATGAGATGAAAGGCTTTGAATTCATGTACCCCAACATCTATCCCATTTAAGAACTATTGGAGTGTGTGAAGGAGCTGGTCCTGCAGAACAAAGCAGCTAGTTCTCCATGACACATGGCAACAAGATGTCCCAGAGGAGTCCTGGTGAGGATCCAATATTAAAGGTATAGAAGATGCCTAAGCCTCAAACAACACCAACGACTCATTGCAGTGAACATTTGCAAGGAAAGCTATTTGGGCAAAAGGGTATACTATATGACACACCTTGACACATCTCAGATTCCAAGGTGAGATATTTGTTTGTTTTGATTGTTGGTTTTTTTTATTTTAGAGGGGATTGAAAGGGCAGAGGGTGGATATGGTAGGACAGGAGATGAGTGCTGTTGGGGTACACGATGTGAAATTCCAGGAGAATCAATAAAATGTTTCTTCAAAGTAGTTTTTATTTTTCAACCTGGAATCAAAATATTATTTCAAGTGCATGAAGAGTAGTTGGGCATGTCTGCCACAGTGCACATGTAAATGTAAGAGAACAATTTTGTGAAATAGATTTTAGCTTTTCACTTAGCAGCCTGTTCAAGAAAATTAACTTAGGGGAGGCTGAGCATTTACATTAGTTATCATATGCATTATACATTGAATTGTTCATGTGCTTTTAAATTGCTTATCATGATGAACAGTTTAAATGGCTGTAACATTGTTCATTGTGAAAGAAATCATACTAGCTCTTTATTGACAGAGAAAGGAACATGTACAGTATATTTGTCCGTCGATAGATGAAACTGCATTCACACAAGAAGAGATAGATTATTGTTTACAGTCCTAGTGTTTGCTCACTGAATAACAGAGCAAAGTAACAGGCATTACTTATCTTTAACATTAATCTTATTTTGAATTAGACACTATACTGAATTTGGATGTTTATTTCTTTTCTTTCCAGAAGACCTGATGTCCCCTGTTTGTTAACAACTTTTAAACTACTGCAAATGATGCATGCAATGCAATGCATTTATTTCATTGAGTTTTGAAATGACTATCTTACCTTGAACTCATGGAGTTCAATAATGTAAAACTATAAATACGTTTCACAAACTCGTCAGTTGAAATGGAGGATATTGTATTTCCTTTTGCTCACATTAACATTCTTAAGAAGTAAAGCTCCTGTTCCAAAATATAATTTCATTATTTTGATAAATATTAGTCCAAAATCAAGCTAGCATATGAGCATTCAAACACACTTTATGTTGATTACTTTAGAAAAATAACAATATTTTTAGTATTTAATGACTGTAATTTATGTTAAACAAAGTCAAAATTGACAAAGCTAACACATGATATTTAAATAAACAGAAGGGTTTTTGAGTTTTTGTAAAGTACAAAAATTGAGATTTTTATATTGTAAGTAATATTAAAGTAGGGAGATAGTTCACTTGTGAATGTGGCTTTGGTACAAACCTTAAGTACTGAATTCAACTCCCAAGACCACCATAAACTTGTGGGTGTTGTGGCACATGCTGGTATTATCTGTACTGTGACACAAAGCCACTTGGATTCTTGGATTTGAGTGGCCAGTCAGCTTCTTACTAAGCAAATTTCATGTTCCACTGAAAGATAATATCCCAATAAGCAAGCACACACAGATGTAGCAATCAAGCCTGGGGCAAACACTGAAATTATAGGTCCCACAATCTGAGCCCTGAGTATGGTAAGTATGAGGTGATTCTTGTTTACAATGTAAGACAGTGTCTGATTAAGAATGAAAAAAACAAACAAACAAACAAACAAACAAAAACAAAACACAGACACTGTCTTATGCTGTCACTAGAATTGCCTCATACTCGCTTACAATTTAAAATTTAAAAAATGTCGAGCAGTGGTAGTGCATGCCTTTAGCCCCAGCACTTCCGGACAGAGTCACATTAATCTCTGTGAGGTACAGGCCAACCTGGTTTACAAAGTTCAGGATAGCCAAACCTGTTACAAAAAAAACCCACAAGCAAAACCAAACAACATCAACAAAAAACATCCCATGAGGTTTTTACTGTACTAGATTTCTATACTACTCCAATTCTAGTCCCACCTCCATGCACTCTTTACCTACACACCATTTCCTGGCTTCTAGCTCCAACTCACTACAGTGTAACGCTGTGAAATTATTCTATTTTCCCCTTCCCAGGAACTTCATGAATAACCCCTCCTCTTTACCTAATCTCCTTGTGTCAATGGACTGCAGCTTGGATATCATTTACTTAATGTCTGAGGTCCCTTTATAAGAGGGGACATTATAATGTCCTCTTCTACTGTCTCGTAAAAGAATACATTCCATATTACATTTCTATGTCTAGGTTATCTCACTCAGGATGACGTTTTTCTTGTTTCTGAAAATTCAATGATATCATTTATTTTTAACGAATGAATAATTCTCCACTGTAAAATGTACCATGACATGTTTAGTGTTGTTTTCAAGTTCCGGCTAATATGAATAAAGCCACTATGAGCATAGTTAAACAAGTGTCCTGTGGTATACTCAGCATCTTTGAGTATATGCCCAAGAGTGGCACAGCTGGATCTGGAGGTAGATTGATTTTCAGGTTTTTGAAGAAAAACACCATATTGATTTACGAAGTGATTTTACAAGTTTTATTCCCATGAGTGTTACTGAACATAAAGAATATCAGGACAATCTGGTTTATTATTAACCCTATTATTATTACAGTGGTGTTATTTAACCTGCTATCACAATAAAATATAGACCAGATACCTACTATATTTTATAATTGCCTAATAACACCTTGGACTGGGCAGATAATTCCACCAATGCTTTCTCATCTCTCCTAACCCCCATACCATCCCATCTGCTTTAATCATTCCTAATCAGACTTCCATCCATAATTCCATAAATATTTTTAATTCTTATCTTGGTCACTCTTCTCCATGCTATTCTCAGAGTCCTTCCTCCCTGCCTTTGAGGTTTGGTTCCTAATCCACCCTAACCCATACTGGCCACTTCTGTCCTCCTTTCTCTCATCTGTCTCCCTCCCAAAATCCTTCCTGTCCTTCAAGCTGGGGAAGCTTTGCTACACCCACCTCACCTTTGCACAGCTCAGGTGTTGGCTTTTTGTTTTTCAAACAGGAGAAATTTCTTAGGAATGTTTATGCAAGGTCAGGCATAAGTGAGAATGTACTCTTCCAGTCAGGGACCAGATTTTTTGAGGCCAGTAATTAGCATTAAAATACATAGCACCTTGCCCAAATTTTGGCTCAAAGTATCAGCATCTGCTTCAATACTCAGCTGGGTAGAGTCTCTCAGAGACTCCCTGTAGTAGGCTCCTGTCCTATTCCCTGTTTTCCCCAGCTTCAGATGTCTGTCCCATTTGGTTTCTGAGTGAGGATTGAGCAATTTCCCTAGGGTCCTCCCTCTTGTTTAGTTTCTTTAGGAGTATAGGTTTTAGTATGTTTATCCTGTATTATATGACTAATATCCACACAAAAGTAAATATATACCATGTGTGTCTTTTGGGTGAAGATAAAAAGACTTGGAAGGGACAGGAACTCTACAAGGAGACCAATAAAACCAAAACATCTGGGCTCAGGGGTCTTTGCAAAGACTGATACCCAAAACGAGTACCGTGAATGAGATAACCTTGCTCAGATCCAGCCCATGGCAGGTCAGTCTCCAAGCAAGTTTGCGAGTAAGGGGTACACGGGCTGTCTCTGACATGAATTCAGTGGCTGACTCTTTGATCATCTGCCCTTGAGGGGAGTGAGGTATAACAGGCCACAGAGGGAGACAATGCAGCCACTGTTGATGAAACCTGATAGGCTAATGTCAGATGGAGGGGAGCAGAACCTCTCCTATTAGTGGACTGAGAGAGGTGCATGGGAGGAGAAGAGGGAGGGAAGGTAGGCTTGGGAGAAGATGAGGGAGAGAGCTACAGCTAGTAAACAAAGTGAATAAATTGTAATAATCAAAAAAATAAATTACTTAATTTAAAAAAAATAATGCTATTACAAAAAAAATTTAAATGTGTAGTACCAGACCAACTCCCCGAGCATGAGCAATAGAGAAGTCTTTCCCTTGCTCTGCCTCTTCACCAGCTGTCATTTGTATTGTCGACGTTAGCCATTCTGACAGGTATAAGACAGCATCTCAAAATAGTTTAATTTTCATTTTCCAGATGCCTAAGGAGGGTGAATATTTTTTCTCAGATATTTCAGATTCTGCTATTAGAAACTTATTAGATCTCTGTTTAGATATATTTCCCATTTTTTATTAGATTATTTGATTTTTAATACCTAGTTTATTGAGTTGTTTATTTGTTTTGGCTATTAGTCCTGTATTGGATGTGGAATTTGTAAAAACCTCTTCTTATTCTGCCACCCTATTGACTGTGTCCTTTTCCCTATAAAGGTCCCGTTTACTAATTCTCTGTCTTAGTTCCTGAACTATAGGTGTTCTGTTCAGAAAGTCCTCCTCTTTGCCAAAGCATATCCCCCAAGTTCTGTTCTATCGAGTTCAGTGTATCAGGTTCTATGCTGACATCTTTGGTTCACTTGGACAGGTTTCTGTGCAGGGTGATATATATGGGTCTTTTTTTCATTCTTCTACATGCAGACATCCTGTTTAACCAGTAACATTTGTTGAAGATGCTCTGTGTCTTTCTATCTTCTTTTAAAAATAAAAATTCATGTGTCTATATGTGTTTAGGTTTATGTCTGGGTCTTCAATTAGATTCCATTGATCAACATAGCTGTTTTAATGCCAATATCACTAGTTTTTATTACTATATTTCTGCAGTACAAATTGAACCAAATATTACTGCTCTAAAAATTGATGAAATGATTGCAAATGTTATTTTGCTATATTCATGGATCAGCTTTTTATTTAGTCATCATCAGAGAGGATTCCTTTAGCAATAGATGGTCACAGCCAGACATTATATAGAAAGAGAGAGTCTAAAGTGGAGATCTCCATTATATCTCTCCCCTTTGAGCTCAGAAAATCTATAAATAGGAGGCATAAATATTGTTAGTGTCAGAAAGAATAGAACACACCCAGAAGAATAATGCCCTCTGAATCAACTAAGGAAGGTGCTTGTAAGCTCACAGAGACTGAAGCAGCAAGCACAAAGCTGCAGAAGTTTGCACCAGGTCCTCTGCACATATATTATAGGTACTGCCTTAGAAATCTATGGGAATCTTGACTGTGAAAGGACAAGAGGGTCCCTGACTCTTGTGACTGCTCTATGGACTCTTTCCCTCCTCTTGGGTTGCCAAATCAGTCTTTGATACAGTATTTTCTCTTTATCTTATTATTATATTTTGTCATGTTTGGTTTTTATTCCTTAGAATCCTGTTTTTGTTTTTGTTTTTGTTTTTTTTTCTTTTTCTAATGACAGACAGAAAGGGAGTGGAAAGATAATGTAGAGGAAATGTGAGGAGAGGAAAGAGGAGAAACCATAATCAGAATATATTATATAAAATAATCTGTTTTCAAGAAGTGAAAAACAAAACAAAAAGCTTCTCTGTTGTATCTATACCATCTGTTTCTCTTCCTTCATCTAATCTCTGCGAAAGTTCACCTTCACATGTCTTAATGATAAATTTTAATTTTTTTTCCTAAGTTATACTGCATTGTGTAAATGTATCACATTTTCTTTATCTGTTATTTTGTTGAGGAACATCTAGGTTGTTTCCAACTTCTGGCTATTATGACTAGAGTAGTAATGAACATTGTTGAGCAAATGTCTCTGGTAGAACAAAGCATCCTTTGGACATATGCTCAAGAGTAGTATAGTTGGATCTTGAGGTAGATCAATTCCCATCTTTCTGAGGAACTCTCCCACTGATCTCCATAGTGGTTTTACAAGTTTGTACTCTCACCAGCAATGGATGAGAGTTTCTCTTACTCCACATCCTTCCCAGCATGAGTTGTTCTTAGCCATTTTGACAGGTGTAGGATGGGATTTCAATGTTGTTTTGACTTTTATTTTCATGCTGACTCAGGATAATAAACATTTTCCTTAGTTATTTGAGTTTCCTTTATTGAGAATTCTGTTTAGATATACACTGCATTTTAAAGTAGATTATATATAAAAATTATTTTATATGCATTGGGATGAGGATGTCAGATGCCCTGGAACTGGGGTTACAGGCAGTAGTGAGCTGCCATATTGTTTGTGAGAATTGAACCAGGGTTCTCTGGAAGAACAGCAGTGCTTTTAACCTCTAGGCCATCTCTCTAGGCTTCCCTCCCCTGTACTGCATTTTTAATTGAGTTATTTGGTTTCTTGATATCCAGCTTCTTGAGCTATGCATATATTTTGGATTATTTGCCTTCTATTAGACATGTAGTCGGCAAAATTTTTTTCCTATTTTATAGGCTGCTGCTTTGTCCAAAGACAATGTCCTTTGCCAGTAAGGATGCTTCTCAGTTCTCAGTTTCAACAGGTCCCATTTATTAATTGTTGATTTTAGTGCTTATGCTAATGCCATTCTGTTGAGAAAGTACTTTCCTGAGCCAATGCATTCAAGGCTCCTCTCACTTCTTTTTCCTATCAGTTTCAATGATCTGGTTTTGTGTTGAGGTCTTTGATGCATTTGGACTTGAACTTTGTGCAGGGTGATAAGTATGGCTCTATTTGGATTTTTCTTAAAAATTAATGACAATTTACTTTGTATCCTGGCTGTAGCCCCTCTATCTTCTCCCAATCCCACCCACCCTGCTTCTCCTCTCCCTACACCTAGTTCTCTGATAGAGGAGGTCCTCTTCCCCTTCTATCTGACCCTAGCCTATCAGGTCTCATCAGGACTGGCTGCATTGTCTTCCTCTGTGGCCTGGCAATCTGCACCCCCAAGGGGATAGTGATCAGAGAGCCTGTTACTGAGTTCATGCAAGACACTGTCCATGCTCTCCTTACTAGAGAAACCATTTGAAAACTGAGGATCCAATGGGCATCCTGTGGGCAGGGGTTCTATGTCATTTCCTAGTTAATACTATTGCACTTTATATGATAAATATTTTGGAAAGATGGTGCTCTACCTAACAGAATTCTCAAACTGTTTTTATGCATCACATAGTTCCTCATTTATAGTAAAATTTTTGTTTGTTTTCTACTGCATTTAGGAAGTAAATTACTCCAAGAAATGCAGCTCTGTTTCAAATTTACTCTCTGAAAGCATCCAGAAAGAAGCTGTTATTCTTACAATTTTGCTTTGAGCTATTTTCTTTTCTTTCAGTGTGTCTTGCCTTGTGATGCCTTTGTGACACTGGAACAAGTAAGAAGAGACCAAAAGGGCAAAAACACCCGTCTACATATTTTCTAGGACTTCATTTCCCAAAATAAATGTTTTTATAGGTCAGACATAAAGTAAGAGAGAGTTGGTTCAGTGTATTTTTTGTGTGTTTACTCTGTTATTGGAACCACTAAAAGATGGGGGTTTTTTGTTTGTTTTTTTCTTCACATATAGAAGTATTAGTTTAGTTTCAAAATTGCACCATTGTGAAAAGCTTAGGGAATAAGTAGAATAGACTTCAGGGTATGTCTCTCAAGGGTTTGAAGTGAGAAAATATTAGGTTATGAACGCTCTTATGTAACTAATGGATAGATGCATGGTTGTTTTTTTTTTTTTTTTTTTTTCATAACATTATAGAATTACCCTGAGGTGGTGAAGCATAGCAGATAGGACTTTCAGGAGCTAAGCAGGTCTCTGGGGAATGCCTTGGCATATAATATCACTGATGTTTTCTACTTTTCTTTTCAGTTTCTTCTCTAAAGTGAGGTGAAAAAAACTACTCCTGCTGCCATAATATTCTGTCCAAGTTTATGATCATAAACAAATATGAACTACCATCTCTGGAGCCTAGAGGCAAAATAATTATTTTTCTTAATGTTTTATCTGTGTGTTATTTTACCATAACAACAGGAAAAGTAGGTAGCACAGAACATATGTCTGCAAAATATTCACTTCTAAAGTAAGTCTTAGCAAATGTACAACAGAATTACTAAAAATGACTGAGAAACCTACACTAAAGTTGAGGTATCACATTTGACACTTATGCGAACAGTCGTCCCTCCTAATAAGGGTTTGTGTGACCACCTGGAGTAGTTTGTGGTGATTCTCTTCTGGATTGACTCCTGGAAAATTCTTTAAAACAAAATCTCAATGCTGAACTCTTAAAAATTCACTTTCCCTTACCATTTGCCTGCAAATTTCATGATTTCCTTGTTCTTAATAGCTTAGTAGTATTTCATTGTGTAAATATACCACAATTTCTGTATCCTTTCCTCCACTGAGAGATGTCTAGCTTGTTTCCTGATTCTAAAGCTGCTATGAACATGGTTGAGAAAATAAATGTCTTTGTTGCATATTTGAGCATATTTCAGATATATGCCTAGGAATGTTAAAGCTGGATCTTGAGGTAGCACTATTCCTAATTTTCTGAGAAAGGGCCAGATTGACTTCCAAAGTGGTTGTAAAAGTTTACATTCCCACCAGCATTGCAGGATAAGTCCCCATTCTCCACATTCTCTCCAGAATATGTTGTCACTTGAGTTTTTGATTTAAAAAGATCATCTTAAGTGAAGTAACCCAGAAGCATAAAGACACACATCATTTACTGACTGATAAGTGGTTATTAGTCATATAAGATAAATATAATAAAGTCTATAGTCCTCAAGAAGCCTAACAACAAGGAAGACCCTAAGAAAGGTGCTCAGCCCTCATTCAGAAGGGCAAATGCAATAGACATAGGAAGCAGGGGAAGACAGGGAACAGGGCAGGAACCTACCACAGAGGGCCTCCGAAAGACTCTATTGATCGAGGTATCAAGGTAGAGGCTGAGACTCATAGCCAAACTTTGGGTAGAGTGCATGGAATTTTGTGAAAGAATGGAGAGATAGACAGACCTGGAAGGGACCAGAGCTCCAAAAGGAGACCAACAGAGAGAGAGAGAGAGAAAAAAAAAAAAAAACTGGGCTCTGAGGTCCTTGCAGAGACTGATACCCCAACCAAGGACCATGCATGGTGAGGATCTAAAACCCCAGCTCACATGTAGTCCATAGACTAAGTCTCCAAGTGGGTACCCTATTAAGGAGGCAGAGGATGTTTCTGGCATGAACTCAGTGGCTGGCTCTCTGATTACCTCTCTCTGGAGGTTTCAACTTTGCCAGCCCACAGAGGAAGATGATGTAGCCAGTCCTGGTGAGACCTGATAGGCTATGGTCAAATAGAAGGGGAGGAGGACATCCCTTTTCAGTCGACTAGGGGAGGGGCATGGGAGGAGAAGAGGAAGAGAGGGTGGGACTTGCAGGAGATGAGGGAGTGGTCCACAGCTAGGATACAAAGTGAGTAAATTGTAATAAATAATAAATAAAAATATTTTAAAACCTCACTTTCTCAGACTAATAGGCTTGATATATTCATAAACAGATGCATCTTGCAAATTTTGCAACATAGGCTGTCATAATCCTCCCTTTTTATTAATTTTTATTTTTTTAATATTACTTATAGTTTGTTAATTTTGTATACCTGCTGTACCCTGCTCCCTTTTTCCCTCCCAATCCCACCCTCCACCCTCATCTCCTCCCTGCCCCTTTCCAAGTCCACTGATAAGGGAGAACCTCCTCCTCTTACATCTGATACTGGTTTATCAGGTATCTTCAGGACTGACTGCAAAGTCCTTCTCTGTGGCCTAGCAAGGCAGCTCCTCCCTAGGGGGAGGGCGGGGTCAAAGAGCCCTTTTTAACTGAAAAATTCTTCTGTAAACTGAAATTGATTTATGACACATCTAGTGCATTTTTCACTGTTATTTCTTGTACAGATCTGGTGAAAGAAAACACTAACAAATTATGGCTCTTCCTCAATAAGCCTATGCCTTAATAAGGTTTTTATCCTTGAAATACCACCATCATTGGCTAAAGAGATGACTTTTGTAACTCTTATTCAGCCAGTAATCCATAACATGAGCCTAACTTTTTCAAAAATCTCATTTAGAAAGTACCAGAAACTGCCATTACAGTCACAGGAAATTCCCCACTGATAATAAAGCATAAATCATGAGAAAGATTTCAAAAGAAGTGTTGAAATTAACTGTTAGGATTTCCATTGCTGTGAAGAGACACCATGACCAAGGCAACTCATATAAAAGAAACCATCTAATTGGGCTGGCTTACAGTTTCTGTGATTCCATCCATTATTACATGTCAGAAAGCATGACAGCCTGCATTAAGATATGGTGTTACAGGGGCTGATAGTTCTACATCTTAATCTACATGCAAAAGAAGGAGACTCTCTTTTGCAGGCATCTAGGAGCAGATTTTCTTCTGTACTGGGTGGAGCTTGAACATAGGAGACCTGAAAGACTACCTATACACCTCCTCCAAAAAAGCCAAACCTACTCCAACACTGGCACACCTCCTCATAGTGCCATTCCCTATGTGCTAAGCTTTCAAAAACATGAGTCTATGGGGGGGGGTGGCAAGACTATTTAAACCACCACCTTTATTTGGAGCTGGAGATGTACAGAATCTATGGAGATTCAAAAGGTTGATATTCCTGGACTTTTCAACATCAACCTATTCTTTGTCAAGGGAATGTTCTTTGCGGCAAAATAAAGTCAACAGTTCTCTATATTCTCCCCTCCTGCCCAGGGCAAGGCACCGTGTGAAAATTTCTTTCCATGATAATATATTAAATTCTTAGGTGTCTTCTTTATTACTGGCAAAATTTAATCCAGTCAAGTTTTAGAAAAGGAACATCTTTTACTGAAAAATGGCCGACCTTCAGTACAAAATGAAAGACAGTGAAAGGAGACAAAAAAAAAAAAAAAAAAAAAAAAAAAAAAAAAATGATAGAGAATATTTTCTGTCCAGGCCTAATGTCACCTTCCTAAGACAACATTCTCAGATGGGGAGAGGAGGGAATTAAAGTAGAATATTTAGACATCTTGATGATACCCTACTTTAAATCGCTCCATTTTCTTAGGGTCTTGATGATTTTCTTGCCACCTGACATCTCCAAAATGCTTCTATACATCCAGAAGCAGAGTATTCTGAATTCCATCCTGAATCCCTAGCACAACTGCTATGCCATCCTATACTTTGTTGCAAGACAAGGCTTTTCCCTCTAAAAGGGGTATCCGGAACACAGGAAAATGATGAAAATCATGAGTGTTTTATAGAAGGTTTCAAAAAGCCTTCTGTAAGTATACTAATATTTGCCATACAACTTCTGTAGGCAGAGTCCTTATTGGACAGCATTGCATTGTTCAGTCATCCACCAATACAGTGAGAATTCTGTTATTGATAGAAGCTTAAAGTGATGTAAAGCATTTTCGGGATAGGCCTCTATCTTTTATAATCAGGACCTTAAAAAACAATGGAAAAGAGGGTCAAAGCATAGAAAAGAGTCAAGGGACATTTACAGCATCCAACTTGAGAGTGCCAACATTAATACAGAGAAATTCTATATAAAGCCTTAGAAATGTACTTGTTTTAAATTTAGTAAGTCCACAGATCAGAAATGTGATCGAGAAGACTGATGGCAATAGATGAAAATGATGAATAGGGTATCGTGAAGATACCCTCATTGCATAACTAGAGAATATTTTTCTACCTCTGAGCAGTCTTGGGTAACTGTGAATATTACGGATAAGTATACACAATCCAAATATTTACAGATATTTGAAGGTGCTTATTCTGCTTTGTCTACATTAGCATATAAACTATCCTTTGGGTTCACAATTATTATTAGAGTAAATGATCAAATAAGCACTTTACATTACTTTTAGCTTACCATTTCCATAGAATCTCTTCTGTGCATTTCTACTAATGTCCATATGTCTAAAACCTAACCTGGTTACAATAAATGACCAGAATGTCATCAGATATTTTCAAAAATTGAAATATTTGAAAATCTATTCACAAAATTCTATGTCAGAATAGAAATCACTATCTCTTTAACTCAAATAGAAAGTTACATGATTCCTTCTGTTTGGGTAGAAAACCAATCAGCGTAAACTATATAGGTGTCTATTTGTACTAATAGAAGTTTATACCCCTTACAGCAGACAGAACTTAGATGTGTATAGGAAAATGTTATGAAATTTAGTTTTGTTGTTGTTGTTGTTCGTTCATTTTCTTTGTTTTTGACATCTGCAAGTTTTACAAGGTGTCTAAGATTGCCCTAATTTGGTAGTATTTGGGTTTTCATATGCTGAGTTGGTATAATTTTATTAGATTCTTTCATAAGTAGTGTGACTGTTACACATCAAGGCAAGCCCTTCGTTGTTACATGCCGTTCTGGGGATATGTATGCCCGGTCTAGGCTCTGGACTTCACCATCGGGACAACAGATTCATGGTGAGTTCCTTTTTCCTTCCATATACAGAGAAAAATATTTTGTTGTTTCTGGTTTACCAAGTGTTTGGGCCTGCCCTAGATCCAAATTTTAGGACTGAATGTTCTATTTAATTTCAGCTGCCTATTCCAAAGTTTGTTTTGAGTCCTATATTAACTGAATAAGGTATACTTGGCAGTTTTTCTGGGATTTGTGACCCAGAAGACCAACCTTACAGATAACCTATCTGTGGCCAAGAGTCAGTTATTTTGTCCCTGGGTTGAGGAGATGGCCCAAGTAAATTACTGTTAGGAGGGAGAGTATGACCTTTTCCCTCAAAATTTTGTATCTCATTGAGGCCAGGAAGTTTAAAGTTGGATGGTTCTCTCTGAATTAAGCCACACTATAGAGAGTTTTCTTTCAGTGAACCATAATTCACCTTGACTCAGTCATCAAAATTCCTTTCTGCTTGAACACAGAAAGGGACTTGACATCCTATAAGAGAACCTCTTGGAGAGGTCCTTTCCAGGCTGTATTTATTGTAGAACGCTGACTCCAATTATTTATTCAACCAGAATTAATTCAAAGTTACTCACTAAAATCAAATAAAGCGATACATGCCTGTAATCCCAGCACTCAGGAAGACAGAATTAAGTGAATCTCTGTGAGTTTGAGGCCAGCCTAGTCTACAAAATGAGTCCAGGACAACTAAGATTACACAGAAAAACTCTGCTTGAACAAGAACAACAACAAACCCCATACAACAACAACAACAAAACAAACAAAATCAAGTAAAGTTCTACCTTATTTCCTTCCTACTCCTGATTCAATTCCTGACATACATGATAGTCAGTCCAACACAAATTTTCACTAGGGCAAGCCCACCTAAGTGACAACCCCAACTCCCCACATTCGTGTGAGTGTTGCTCTTCGTGCATGTGGGATGCTATGAGGTGTTTACAAAGATAAAGCAGTAAAACTCAACTGAAATAGTCTCATACAATTTGACAGCCCAAAAATTCACCACAGATTATCAAGCTTGGAGAAACAAAGGCTAGTCATTTTGCCTGGATCCCTAATGTAGTTTTTAGAGTTATCAAATAATCATTCCTAATGTGATGGACAGACAAATAATAATAATAATAATAATAATAATAATAATAATAATAATAATAATAATAATAAAATATATTACTAGTCAAAGCCTCCATTTCAGAAGGCCTCTAGTGACTACATAGAGAAAAGCCTTATTTGATACCAGCAATCGACCCTTTAGGAGAGGTAACTGAATATATAAACCAGATGTTTCTGTTGGATAGAAAATGCTTTCCTAAAATAGACATTCTTATAAAGCAAGCAGCTTTCTTGTGTGTGTGTGTTGATACTTTTGAGAATACCTCTCAATGGACTGCTTGGGGCAGATGGTTTTGCAACCAGAAAAAAATCTGTTAAGTATTCAACAATTGTCAAGAGAAACTTAAAGAATCTCCGAGAGACTGCACAGCCTCTAGATCAGACTTGCAACAAATTAGATGTCCTTACAAGATGAGTTATTGAAAAATACGAGTCCTAAGATCTTCATTTTGCTGGGCATAAAGAAATCTGAACTTTCTTCAAAGGAGGCAATTGTTCATATATTTAAAAAAATTGACTTTCCAGGAAAATATCAAACATGTTCTGCAAGGATCAATTTTAACTCAAAAACTGCCTAGAAGCAATTATTTTTGCCTTGGCCTATAACATTATATATGTATCAGTGTTCCTTCTACTCACCCCTCATTCTGAAGTCTATTAATTACTATTGACACCTCTTCTTACTAATAATCTGAAAAAAAATATCTCTTCCAGGGTCAAACATGTGTAATTAAATGTTTTTGTTTGTTTGTTTGTTTGTTTGTTTGTTTAATGACTACTGAACAGTGACTACAAAACTCAATAAACTCATGGTACCACCATGGCTACAGGGAACATCCATTTGACTCTGTATTAGCAAACTGAAAAAAATCATACAAATAAGAAAAAGAGAGAAGTATAACTGTTGTATTTGATGATTAATGTTTACTATTGATAAATCTTTTAGTAAAGCTGTGGTAATTCCAAAACCAGCTGTATACCCAAATCACCTCACAGAGACTGGGATTTATTTAATTAACCTAGATCACAATGCTGGGCAATAGTTATTCCATCCTAAACCCCCAAGTCCATATAATTTCCTACCATTCAGATTTTACCCATTATATTAGCTTTCAGTGATATCTTAGGTCCGGTCCATCTCTCCACTTTGTTCTTTTTTTTTAATTGTTTATTATTATTAGTTACATTTTATTAACTCTGTATCCCAGCTGTATCCTGCTCCCTTATTCCTCCCAATCCCACCCTCCCTCCCTCAGCTTCTCCCTGCCTCTTTCCAAGTCCACAGATTGGGGAGGACCTCCTCCCTTTTCGTCTGGTCGTGTTTTATCAGGTATCTTCAGGTCTGGCTGCAAAGTCCTCCTCTGTCGCCTAGCAGAACTGCTCCTCCCTTGGGGGGTGGGGAGTCAAAGAGCCTGCCATTGAGTTCCTGTCAGAGATAGTCCCTGTTCCCCTTACTATGGGAAACCAATTGGTTATTGTGCTACCACGAGCTTCGTCCCAAGCAAAGGTTCTAGGTTATATCCATGGTTGGAGAAACAGTTTCAGAAAAAAACCCTGTGCCCAGATATATTTGGTCCTTGTGGGGCTCCTGTCCTTTCCCCATCATGCTAGCTCCCCTTCTGCCGAAGGTTTGGTTATGAGTCTTAGTGTCTGCTTTGAAACGCTGTTTGATGCCTTCTGCGGTAGACTCCTGTCATAGTCCTATGCACATCTCATTTGTCTTTCTATGTGAGAATTGATCATGTTACCTCTTGTCTGCTTTCTTGTTTATCGCCTTTAGGTGTATAGACTTCATTATGTTTACCATTTCTTGTAGGTTTATATAAGCGAGTATATACCATGTTTGTCTTTCTCCTTCTGGGATACTTCACTCAGAATGATCTTTTCTAGATCCCACCATTTGCCTGCAAATTTCATGATTTCCTCCTTTTTGGTTGCTGAGTAGTATTCCATTGTAGATTCCACTTTGTTCTAAGACCTCTTCAGCTTCTGCTCTTCAACTTTCACCTGTTCCTTCCTCTCCTCTGCCTCCGCCACTCTTCCTCCTACCCCTCCCCTCTCCCTCCTACTTCTTCCTCTCCCTCCTACTCCTTTCTCTCCTCCTGCCTCCTTCCTCTCCTCCCACTCTGAACCAGGATACTCCACCCTATCCTCTCCATTGCGCAACATCGTGGCTGGCTATTTCATTTGTCAGTTTACAGGACAAATGCTGGCATGTTTACACAAACTTGAGACAGGTGATACTTAGAATAAGTATCATAATGCAATGTCCAGATTGAAACCAGATAGTGGGGGAGAGAAATCAGCATTTGAATTAACAATGGTAAAGTGTATACATTCCAAAAGATCATTATACCAACTTATAACTAATACTATTACTTCTCTATAGTTTTGGTTAAGAGCTAATGAAAATTTCATTCTAGCAAAAGCTTCAATTTTAATGCAATGCATAGGCTCTTCTCAAACTTTGCATGGTAGAGTGCTCTCTGTCCACTGTCCTGGCCTACATCATCAGTGTCCTTAACTACATCAGAAGCCTTCTTCATTATCTTTCCTGATTTTAATGTTCTCCGCGTTTATTAATAGAATCCATGTGGATTGTGCTATAGTACAAATCATATTTTGTTACATGCACAGTTCTGACTGTACATTTCTAACTTTTTGATTTCACACCTTTAACTGTGACATCCACGACTTCTGACATTATTAATCACTAAATATCATTTTTTCATAAAATATTAAAAATGTCATTTCAATACTTTATTATTTCAGTTGGAAAATGTCACATATTTCCATTGACTGGATTATTATTTTTATTAGATAAATGGTTTCACAGTACTTACAATAATGACCAGTAGTATTATGAATATATTCTAGTTATTTCATCTAAAAGAGATGCAATAAATATTTATCTGATGCAGCAATCAGACCTGATAAGCTAGGGTCAGATGGAAGGGGAGGAGGACCTCCGCTATCACTGGACTTGGAGAGGGGCATGGGAGGGTAGGGTTGGGAGGGAATGGAGGAGTGGGCTATAGCTAGGATACAAAGTGAATAAACTGTAATTAATACAAAATAAATATAAAAAGAATGAACAATAATGATAGGAGAAGAAATAAAATCTCTTTAGAATATTGGAAAATTAATCTAAAATTATTCTTCATTTAAGAGTGTTTTAATCATTGAGTCTATTATACATTATTTTTCTAGAATTTGTGGTTGTTGAATTTTTTACTTCTTTTTTTTATTTTTTTATATTAATTACAGTTAATTCACTTTGTATCCTAGCTGTAGCCCCATCCGTCATTCCCTCCCAATCCCATCCTCCCTTCCTCATCTCCTCCCATACTCCTCTCCAAGCCTATTAATAGGATAGGCCCTCCTCCCCTTCCATCTGACCCTAGCCTATCTGGTCCCAAAAGGATTGCATTGTCTTCCTCTGTGGCCTGGTAAGGTTGTTCCTCCTTCAGGTGGAGGTGATCAAAGAGCCTGCAACTGAGTGCATGTCAAAGGCAGTCTCTGTTCCTCTTACTAGGGAGCTTACTTGGATGCTGAGCTGCCATGAGCTATATCTGAGCAGGAATTCTAAGTTGTCTCCTTTCATGGTCCTTTGTTGGAACATCTGTCTCAGAAAAGACCCTGGGCTCAGATTTTTTGGTTTTGTTGCTCTCCTTGTAGAGATCTTGTCCCCTCCAGGGCTTAATATCTCCCCCTTGTTTCCTAAGATTCCCTGCACGCACTCTGACCAAAGTTTGGTTATGAGCCTCAGCATCTGCTTTGTTATACTGCTGGATAAAGTCTTTCAGACGTCCGCTGTGGTAGGCGCCTGTCCTGTTTCCTATTTTCTCCCTCTTCCAATATCTGTCCCATTTGACTTTCTGATTAAGGGTTGATCATCTTACCCAGGATTCTCTTTCTTTCTAACCTTTTTTAGGTGTACAGATTTTGGTGTGTTGATCCTATATTATATGTCTCATACCCACTTATAAGTGAGTATATACAGTGCGTGATTGTTGAATTTTTAATTAATATTTTTTCTTCAAGGTAGCAAAAGCAACACAGAAAATATCACCACAAATTTTAATGTATGTTTTCAAGCATGTGTTTTCAATATATGATTATTTCACATAAACTTTATTTCATTAACTAAAAAATTTATAACAATTTAGCTTAAGATTTTAATTCATAAACATAATGCATTTTGCAAGAAATATTAACAAAATTAGCAATTACAGAAATAATAGAGCTCTAACACACATGGATTTTGTTTCAAGATACTTTTTCTCCCAGTGACATCCAATATGATGCATTTATTTCTAGAATGATCGACCCAATCCATTAAAATGGCTGTAAAATTTATGGTTTGGCCATAAAACATCGAACATTTACATGCTTTGATAGGCACTAATCACAGTATTCAATTAAATAGTGTATTAAATACATCAGAGTGTGTGGCACTGCCCTTCTCCAGAAGACTTTAAATTCTCACAGATTTGCTATATTGTAGCTTCATGTAACTAGGATACATGCTAAATAGGAGTAAATTAAGTTAAAATGTTTAAGTAACGATTAACGGGAAGTGTGATGATTTTATTTGTAGATGATATATTAGGACAAAGTGAGGAATTGTAGAAACATAAAAATGACTTTTGAAGACTTGGCAGATTTTAAATAATTTCAAACTTATGGAGAAATTATTAGAGATATTAACTGAGATATGTGCATGATGCGAAGTCTGTTAGTTGCATCCACATAAGATAGATAAGCATAATACTTATAAAAACAAAGTCATACACTTTTTCTTTTATATGATGTTATTTTCACAGAAGATTAAAATGTTTCTTTAAGCAATTTTATCAATATTATCTGGTACACTATCATAGAGTTATGATTTAGTATTTTCCTGAGCTAAGTGGATAAACAAAATCACTCCATTTTCACCTTATCCTGATCTCTTCATTTCTGAATGTCAGATTCAGTGACAGTTCTAGTCTGATGTAGCTATTTCATTAATATTTTTGAGAGCATTCCTAATTTTTGAAGCTTGCAAGTTAAATGGCTAAATGGCTAAAACAATGTCAGCCAAAACATGGTTCTCTTTTCCTGGAAATTTTATTAGGCTAAAATGCACAAAAAAATGAAAAAAGGGAATGTGGGATTTGGAGGAGATGAGGGAGGGGGCCGCAGCCAAGATACAAAGTGAATAAGCTCTAATAAATAATAATAATTAATAAAATGCAAAAGAGATGTAATTTTTTTTATTGTTGAAGACAATGAATGCATGGGATTCTTTCTTAGCTTAACTGGATATCACTAGCTGAACTTTGAGTCAGGCTTATAAAAACTTTGGGTTTTATGTAGCACTGCTATCCCCATTATTAATCATTCATTTTTACATATTATAATATATTTTGGATAGCAAGTTGAGCAATGCAATGGCCGAATGTACATCTATTTTGTTTTTAGTGAAACTATAAAAAAGTAAACATTGGTCTAAACCTAAAGGTGCTACATTGGCTATTATGTATTTTGCCACAAAGTGTGTATAATCTTTGATGACTGTGAATAGTGTCACCTGGCTTCTTTAAAATATATTTTTTAAACTTTTTTTTCTTATTTTCTTATTTTTATTTATTTATTTATTTATTTATTTATTACTATTAAAAATAAAAAATGTAATTAAAAAAGAGCAGTCTTTTCAAGCCTCTCACACGTTTATTGACTGTTTTTTTTTAATTTTTAGTTAAGTTTTATACTTCTTAACACATTCTTTTTATTAGTCCCTTAGCTGGATATAGCTTGAAGTCCTTTATCCTGTCATACTGGGTGTCTGTTTATTCTACTGATAGTTTGTTTTGCTGTGCAGATACCTCTATTTTTTTTTTCTTTATTAATTACACTTTATTTGTTTGGAACCCCCCGGTGATTCTCTCCCTCCTCCCATCCCAATCCCTCCCTTCCTCCACCTTCTGCATGCATGCCCCTCCCCAAGTCCACTGATAGGGGAGGTCTTCTTTTTCTTCCTTCTGATCCTAATCAATTAGGTCTCATCAGAAGTGGCTGCAGTGTATTCTTCTATGGACTGGTAATGCTGCTTTGCCCTCAAGAGGAGGTAATTAAAGAGCAGGACAATCAGTTCATATCAGAGACAGTCTCTGTTCCCATTATAATGGAAGCCACTTGGATACTGAACTGCCATGGGCTACATCTGTGCAGGATCTTAGGTTATCTCCATGCATAGTCCTTAGTTGGAGTATCAGTCTCAGGAAAGACCCCTGTGCTCAGATTTTTTGGTTTTGTTGCTCTCATTGTGGAGTTCCTGTCCTCTCCAGATATTACTGTTTCCCACTTCTTTCATAAGATTCTCTGCACTCTGCCCAAAGGTTGCCCATATTTTTATTTTTTATATTAATTACACTTTATTCACTTTGTATCCCAGCTATAGCCCCCTTCCTTATTCCCTCTCAATCCCATTCTACCTCCCTTATCACCTCCCATGACCCTCTTCAACTGTATGGATAGGGGAGGTTCTTCTCCCCTTCCATCTGACCCTAGCCTATCAGGTCTCATCAGGAATGGCTGCATTGTCTTACTCTGTGGCCTGGTAAGGCTGCTCCCTACTCAGGGGGAGGTGATCAAAGAGATGCCCACTGAGTTCATGTCAGAGACAGTACTTGTTCCCATTACTAGGGAAAGACTGAGCTGCCATGGGCTATATCTGTACAGGGGTTCTAGTTTATCTCCATGATTGGTCCTTGGTTGAAGTATCAGTCTCAGAAAAGACCCCTGGGTACATATTTTTGATTCTGTTGGTCTCCTTGTGAAATTCCTGGCCCCTCCAGGTCTTTCTATCTCCCCCTTCTTTCAAAAGATTCCCTGTCCCCTGCCCAAAGTTTGATTATGTGCCTCAGGATCTGCTTTGACACACTGCTGGGTACAGTCTTTCAGAGGCCCTCTGCGGTAGGGTTCTGTCCTGTTTCCTTTTTTCTCTCTCTTCAGATGTCTGTCCAGTTTGCCTTCCTGATTGAGGATTGATCATCTTACCCAGGGTTTTCCTTCTTCCTTAGCTTCTTTAACTGTACAGATATTAGTATGTTTATCCTATCTTATAGGTCTAGTATCCACTCATAAGTGAGTGTATACCATGTTTGTCTTTCTGCTTCAGGGATACTGCATTCAAGATAATATTTTTTATATACCACCATAACCCTGCAAATTTCATTATTTCCTCATTTTTAATTGCTCAGTAGTATTCCATTGTGTAAAATTATCACAATTTCTGTATCCATTCCCCTATTGAGGGACATCTGGGTATCTGGGTTGTTTCTAGATTCTGGTTATAATGAATAAAGCTGCTATGAACATGGTTGAACAAATGTCCTTGTTGTGTACTTGAGAATATTTTGGATATATGCCTAAGAGTAGTAACACTGGATCTTGAGGAAGCACTACTCCTAATTGTCAGAAAAGCACAACATTGATTTATTTTTAAATTCTTATTACAATTTTTAATATTAATTACAGTTTATTTATTTTGTATCACAGCTGTAGTCCCCTGCCTCAGTCCCTCCCAATATCACCCTCACTCCCTCATCTTCTCTTTGCTCCTCTTGAAGTCCTTTGATAGGGGAGGACCTTATCCCCTTCCATCTGACCTTAGCTTATCAGGTGTCTTCAGGACTTACTGCAAAGTCTTCCTCCATGGCCTAGCAAGGCTGCTTTTCCCTTGAAGCTGAAGAAGTCAAAGAACCAGCTACTGAGTTCATGTCAGAGACAGTCTCTGTTCTGCTTACTAGGGAAACCTACTTGATAATGAGCTGCTGTGGGCTCCATCCAAGCAGGGGTTCTAGATTATATCCATGCATGGTCCTTGGTTGGCGAATCAGTCTCAGAATAGACCCCTGTGTCCAGATATATTTGGTAATTGTGGAGCTCCTGTCCTCTCCAGATCTTACTAACTAATACAGGGAATCATATGAATGAAGGGGGAGTTAAATTGATTTTTAAAGTGGTTGTACTAGTTTACATTCCCACTATCACTGGAGAAAGTTTCCCCTTTCTCCACATCCTCTCCAGAAGGTACTGTCACTTGAGTGTTTGATCTTAGCCATTCTGATGGGTGCAAGATGAAATTTTGGGGTTGTTTTGATTTGCATTTCCCTGATGACTTAGGACGTTGAACAGTTCTTTAAGTGTTTCTCTGCCATTCAATATTCCTCTACAGAGAGCTCTCTGTGTAGCTCTGTACATTATTTTTCAATTGCATTATTTGATTTGTTGCTTTTTAATTTCTTTAGTTCTTTATATATTCTGGATATCATCCCTCTGTCAGATATACTGTTGGTGAAGATCCTTTCCCAGTCTGTAGGCTGTCATTTTGTTCTGACGACAGTGTCTTTTGCTTTACAGAAGCTTTTCATTTTCATGAGGTCCCCGTTCTCCAATGTTGATCTTAAGACCTATGCTGTTGGTATACTGTTCAGGAAGTTGTCTCCTGTGCCATTGAGTTCTAAAATCTTCCTCACTTTTTGTTCTAAACGATTTAGTGTATCTGATTTTATGTTGAGGTCTTTAATCCACTTGAACTTTAGTTTTGTGCAGAGTGATAAATATGGATCTATTTTCATTTTTCTGCATGTAGACATCCAGTTGGACGAGTACCGTTTGCTGAAGATTCTCTTTTTTCCATTGAATGATTTTGGCTTTTTTGTCAAAAGACTAGTATTCATAGGTATGTGGGTTTATTTCTGGGTCTTCTATTTGATTCCATTGATACACCTTTCTGCTTCTATGCCAATACAATGCAGTTTTTTTTTTTTTTTTAATCTTTTATTTATTTTTTATTAATTACACTTTATTCATTTTGTATCCCCCCATAAGCCCCTCCCTCCTCCCCTGCCAATCCCACCCTCCCTCCCCTTTCTGCATGCATGCCACTCCCCAAGTCCACTGATAGGGGAGGTCCTCCTCTCCTTCTTTCTGATCTTAGTCTATCAGTTCTCATCAAAAGTGGCTGCATTGTCCTCTACTGTGGCCTGGTAAGGCTGCTCCCCCCCAGGGGGAAGTGATCAAAGAGCAGGCCAATCAGATTATGTCAGAGGCAGTCCCTCTTCCCATTACTATGTAACCCACTTGGACACTGAACTGCCATGGGCTACACCTGTGCAGGGGTTCCAGGTCATCTCCACAAATAGTCCTTGGTTGGAGTAGGAGTCCCTGGGAAGTTCCCTGTGTTCAAATTATCTTGTTCTGTTGCTCTGCTTGTGGAGTTCCCGTTCCCTCCAGCTCTTACTATTTCCCCCTTCTTACATAAAATTCCATTCACTCTGCCCATCAGTTGGCCATCAGGCTCAGCATCTGCTTTGACAGTCTATACTGCAGAAGCTTTCAGAGGCCCTCTGTGGCAGGTTTCAAGGTGGTGCAGTTTTTATTACTATTGCACTGTAGGACAGCTTGAGATTGGGGGTGGAGATACCTCCAAGAATTGGGACAGGATTGTTTTAGCTGTTCTGGGCTTTTTTGTTTTTCCATCTGAAACAGAGAATTGTTCTTTCAAGTTCTATAAAGAATTGTGTTGGTATTTTGATGGGAATTGCATTGAATCTGTAGATTGCATTTGGTGGAATGGCCATTTTCACTATGCTGATCTTACTGATCCATGAGCATGGGAGATCTTTCCATCTTCTGATATCTACTTCTATTTATTTCCTGAAAGACTGGAAGTTTTCTTTTCTTTTGTTTTGTTTTTTCAAACCGGTCTTTCATCTGTTTGGTTAGATTCACCCCAATGTACTTTATGTTATTAGTGACTATTATGAATGATGATGTTTCTCTGATTTTTTTTCTCGGTCCTTTTGTCTTGAGTATACAGGAGGACATCTGATTTTTTGAGTTAATTGTTTATCCAGCCACATTGCTGAAGCAGTTTATCAGCTGAAGGAGTTCTTTGGTTGAATTTTTGGGGTCACTCAGGTATACTATCATATCATCTGCTAATAGTGAAACTTTGACCTCTTCCTTTCTAATTTGCATCAGCTTGATCTCATTTACTTGTCTTACTGCTCTATCTAGGACATCAAAAGTGAAACAGAGAGAGTGGGCAGCCTTGCCTTGTCCCTGATTTCAGTGGGATTGATTTAAGTTTCTCTTCATTGAGTTTGATGTTGGCTGTAAGCTTGCTGTATATTGCCTTTACTATTTTTAGATATTTGCTTGTATCTCTGATCTCTCCAGTACTTTAAACATGAATGGGTGTTGAATTTTGTCAAATGCTTTTTTGGCATCTAAGGAGATGAACATGTGGTTTTTCTCCTTCAGTTTGTTTATATGGTGGATTACATTGAACCACCCTTGGATCCCTGGGATGAATCCTATTTGGTCATGTTGAATGATACCTTTTATGTGTTCTTGGATTCAGTTTGCAAGTAATTTATTGAATATATTTGCATCAATGTTCATAAGAGAGATAAGTCTGAAGTTCTGTTTTGTTGTTGTTGTTGTTGTTGTTGTTGGGTCTTTGTGTGGTTTAGGTATCAAGGTGACTGTGGCTTTAGAGACTGAGTTTGGTAACTTTCCTTCTGTTTCTATTTTGTGGAATAGTTTGGAGAGAATTGGAGTTAGCATTTCTTTGAAGGCTGGTACAATTCTGTACTGAAACCATCTGGCCCAGGGCTTTTTTTTTTTTTTTTTTTTTTGGAAGAAAGGCAGTTGATGATTGCTTCAATTTCCTTGGGGGAAATAGGGCTATTCAATCTTTCTACCTGATCTTGAGTTAATTTTGGTAGATATAATCTATCAAGAAAATTGTCCATTTAATTTAGATTTTCAAATTTTGTGGTATATAGTCTTTTGTAGTACGACCTAATGATTGTTTCGATTTCCTCAGTGTCTGTAGTTACCTCCCCCTTTTCTTTTCTGATTTTGCTTATTTGGGTAGTTTCTCTCTGCCTCTTAGTTAGGTTGGCTAAGGTTTGTCTATCTTGTTGATTTTCTCAAAAAAAAAAAAAGCAAAAAAAACAAAAAACAAAAAACAAAAACAGCTCTTGGTTTCATTGATTCTTTGAAATGTTTTTTTGTTTGTTTGTTTGTTTGTTTGTTTGTTTCTAATTGATTGACTTCAGCCCTCAGTTTGATTATTTCCAGCTGTCTGCTCCTCTTGGGTGTATCTGTTTTTTTTTTTTTTTTCCTAGGGCTTTCAATTGGGCCATTAAGTTGCTTATATGAGAGGTTACAAATTTCTTCTTGAAGGCACTTAGTGCTATGAATTTTCCTCTGGGCACTTTTTCGCTGTGTTCCATAAGTGTGAGTATGTTGTACCTTTATTTTCACTGAATTCTAGTAAGTCTTTAATTTCCTTCTTCATTTCTTCCTTAATCCAGCTGTCATTGAGTATCACATTGTTCAGTTTCCATGCATGTAGGCTTTTGCTATTTCCATTGTTGTTGAGGTCCACTTTAGTCCATGGTGGTCATAGAGAATACAGGGGATTATGTCAATCTTCTTGTATCTGTTGAGGCTTGCTCTGTGACCAACTATTTTGTCTATTTTGGAGAAGGTTGCATGAGGTGTTAAAAAGAAGTTATATTCTTTTGAGTTTGGGTGAAAAGTTCTGTAGTCATCTATTAGGTCTATTTTAAATAGGGCATCTGTTAGTGCCTTTATTTCCCTATTTGGCTTCTGTCTAGATGATCTTTCCCTTGGTGAGAGTGAGGTGTTGAAGTCTCCCACTATTAAAGTGTAGAGGAGGACTTTGCAGCCAGCCCTGAAGATACCTGATAAAACAGGGTCAGATGAAAGGGGAGGAGGTCCTCCCCTATCAGGGGACTTGACCAGGGGCAGGGAGGAGACCAGGGAGGGAGTGTGGGGTTGGGGAGGGAATGAGGGAGCGGGATACAGCTGGGACACAGAGTTAACAAAATGTAACTAAAAAGAAAAATAAAATTAAATTAAAAAAAATAAAGTGTTGGGATCAATGTGTGATTTATGCTTTAATAATGTTTCCTTTACAAATGTAGGTGCTCTTGTATTTGGGCCATAGATGTTCAGAAGTGTGATATCCTCTTGGTGGATTTTTCCTTTGACAAAAATGTAGTGCCTCTCCATCTTTTTGATTAATTTTGGTTGAAAGTCTATTTTATTACATATTAGGATAGCTACTCCAGCTGGTTTTCTGGGTTTGTTTATTTGAAAAACATTTTTTTTCTAGCCCTTTGCTTTGAGTAGGTGTTTATCTTTTTTTCATAGGTGTGTGTCTTGGATGCAGCAGAATGTTGGATCCTGTTTCAGCATGCATTCTGTTAGTCTGTGTCTTTTTGTTGGAGAGTTGAGTCCATTGATGTTGATAGATAATATTTTTTTCTTTTTTTTAATTTTCTTTTTTCTTTTTTATAAGCCCCGCCCTCCTCCCTTCCCAATCCCACCCTCCCTCCCCTTTCTGCATGCATGCCACTCTCCAAGTCCACTGATAGGGGAGGTTCTCCTCTCCTTTCTGATCTTAGTCTATCAGTTCTCATCAAAATTGGCTGCATTGTCCTCTACCGTGGCCTGGTAAGGCTGCTCCCCCCTCAGGGGGAGGTGATCAAAGATAATATTGACCAACGAACATTAGTTCCTTTTACTGTGGAGTTGGTGGTCTTACTGTGATTCATTGCTTGTTTTCTTTTAATTTTTGCTGGAAAATTATCTATAGTCTGTGTTTTCTTGGGTACAGTTTTTTTGCTTGGATTGGAGTTTTCCTTCTAGCAACTTCTGTAGGGTTGGTTTGCTGTGAAGATATTGCTTAAATTTAGGTTTTTGTCATGGTATATTTTGTTTCCTCCATCTATGTTGATTGAAAGCTTTGTAGGGTATAGTAATCTGGGTTGGCATCTGTGGTCCCTTAAAGTCTGCATTACATCTGCCTAGGCCCTTCTGGCTTTCATAGTTTCTGATGTAACTCTGGTGTTACTCTGATAGGTCTACCTTTATATGTTACTTGGCCTTTTTCCCTTGCTGCTTTTAACATCTTTTCTTTATTCTGTAGATTTAGTGTTTTGACTATGATGTGGCATGAGGAGTTTCTTTTCTCGTCTAATCTATTTGGTGTTCTGTAGGCCTCTTGTATGTTTATGGACATCTCTTTCTTTAAGTTGGGAAAATTTTCTTTCTATTATTTTCTTGAAAATATTTTTTTTGACCTTTGGACTGTGAAATTTTCCTTTTTATCAATTCCTGTTATTCTTAGATTTTGCCTCTTCATGGTGTTGTTGATTTCTTGGATTTTTTTTTTTTGTGTGTGTGTGTGTGTGTGTGTTTGGGACTTTTCCAATTTTACTATTTCTTTGAGAGAAGTATTAATTTCTTGGAGTGTATCTTCAGCACCAGAGATTCTCTCTTCCATCTCTTGTTATTCCATTGGTGATGCTTACCTTTGTGGTTCCTGCTCTTTTCTCTAAGTTCTTTAGCTCCAGGATTTTCTCAGTTTGTGTTTTCTTTATTGTTTCTAATTTTGTTTTTATGCCTTGCACCATTTCCTTTATCTGTTTGAATGTGGATTCCTGTGTCTCCAAGATCATCTCTAATTTTTTGTTTGTTTCCTCTCTATATACCACTAGTTGTGCCTTCATTTGTTTGGCTAAATTTGCAGGTGTTTCTTTTAGAGCTTTGTTCATTTCCTCTTTCTTTGCCTCCTCTTGATTGGCCAGTTCTTTGAGAGATTTGTTCATTTCCTCTTTAATTGTCTGTATTTGTATGGCTACTTCTCTGAAAGACTTGTTTGTTTCCTCTTTATGTGCCTCTAATAACAGGATAAGCATAGTTTTAAAGTCATTTTCCTATGTTTCTGATGAATTGGAGTACCCATTAATTTTGTGGGTTGCTGGTGAAGCCATAATGTCCTGATTTTTGTTGGATGTGATCTTTCACTGTCCTTTGTCCATTTGCTTATTTGTGACCTTTACTGTTTGTTCCTGAATTCTGCAGATCAGATTGGTACTGTCTTTCTTTGGTGTCTGGAGAATTCTTCAGGAATATGAGGGAGGTCCAGTAGTTTCATTGTGTGCATTGGTTTTTCAGCTGTAGCTGTGGCAGGAAAGTCAGCAGGTACAGAAGGACAAATGTGGGCCAGCGTATACACATGCATATGCATGGAAATGTGCCCTGAGGGACATGGTGCTAGAAAATGTAGAGGCCTTCAGTGTGAGGGAGGGGCACTTTGCAGGCAGCAAAGAGGTCACAGGTATTAAAGGTATCTCAAGGGTTGGTGATGATGGTGGACACAAATTTCCTGAGTATGTCATTGGTCTACAGGCTACTGGTAATCATCTCTAGTGAGCTCCAGAAGTTATTTGCCTAACTTCCACTGGTAGATCTGCAGAGCATGGGCTTCAATGTCCCAAGAAACTCTCTGTTTCCACAGTGGATGTGTTAGTGGGAGGGATCTGACATCTGGCTACTAGCTTAGAAGCACCCTGGATCTGGGCTCTGTAGGCACACTCACACTCTAGCAGGTCAAATCGTAAAGGACAGGGGTTTTTCCTGTTCTCTTCTAGCTGGTTTGGACCTTCTCAGTCAAATGTGGCAGGTTGAGCTCAGTCAGCTCAGTGGTGCTGCAGCCATTAAACTAGGGAGTTCACCTGCAGCTGCAGAACTGGTGTGTCCAGGTGCCTGCTGGGAAGTCCTGGGGAACCACTAAAGTGGTCCACAGACCTAGGTAGTCCAGCACCTGGTGTCCTTGTGTGGTTTTGAAGGTCTGCTGGACTTTGGTGGCTGTACAGCTGGGCATCTGCCACCACAGAGGGATTGGGCGGCCTGTACAGTAACTAGCTGGGAGCCCTGCAGAGTCAGTATGACCGCTCCCAGAGGTGAGAGCAGAGAAGGATTGTACCACAGATCTGGGACTTGGCAGGTGGGTACTCAACAGGTAAGTAGAGCTGGCACCCGTGGCTGAGGAGCAAAGAGCCTCACCTCTGCTGTCACGGTCTCCAGGCAGTGAGTTCTGTGCCAGGGTCACTGGCACTGTGTGTCTGCTCCCCCGAGGAGGAGGAAGGACTGGGAAGGAGGAAGGACTAGCACAAGGGAAGTGCTCCTTTCTGTTCCCAGAGAAGTCCGTGCCTGACCTGAATCTAAATGGTCTCCTCTCCTGTGATGTCCCCTCTCTTTCAGGAAGCTAATACGTCAATTTTCTGGCTTCAGTTGCCCCTCCACTAACCAATTTTGGAGTTTCCATTCCTCTGCCTCTCAGAAACGGTGTGTGTTTGTCGCTGCCATCTTGGATCCCCCCTCTATATTTCTTAACAGGAAAATGCGTCTATATATTTGAGCTACCAAAATGCACTGACATATGCATGAACACATCCATTTATAGAGAAATAAATTATCTTCATTAACATTTATTGAGTTAAATTCACAGAGATACTTTGTATTTCCCATGAAAAGGTTTTTAAAGAATATTTGTGCATTAATTTGCTGAAAAACCTGGTTTAAAATAGTTAAGACATTCTCTAATGATTGTGAATAAAGCAAATCAGAGAAGGATATTACCCAAACCCATGATCAAACATAGTCTGCAGTTTATCACCCTTAATTGGTTAACATTTAGGCCCATGGACATGTAGAAAATGAATTATTAAAAGTTTGTGTCAATAGAATACTCTTGTCATATACTATAAGGACAAAACAAAATAAATAAAAAAGCAAGAGAAAAAAACAGAAACCTAGATGAATAAGCAGGCTATATCTCACAGAATTTTTTCTAGTACCTACCTGCTGTATCTTATATAAGAAGTCTTGGATCTGGTGAAAAGATGAGACACTACTTTCCCTAATGTATTTAAGAATACAATGGATTTGAGTGTAGAGTCACTGTGTACTTTCTGGCTTCTGGAAATAAGTGAGAGGCAGGCAAAATGTGCCAGCTTGGAAATCAATTACATTGCATATCTGGTTCCAGAGGGATCCAATGTGCTCAACTTCTGAGATATTGATGTTTGTATCAGCAATAGTGAAAACACATTTCACTTGAAATGTAGAAACTGTCAATAGATATTATTAAAGTGCATCAATTTTCCATTTGTGGTGGCACACACTTGTACTTCCAGGATTTGTGAGCCTAATGCAGGAGAAATTTCAGGGAATTTGATTGTAGGCTAAGCTGAATAAATGAGAACTTGTCTTAGAGAAGCAAATGAAAGTCAGCAAACTTGCTCAGGTAGATAAAATTGTGTCTTCCTTCTCTCTAGCCTTACCAAGAGTAACATTTTATAGCTCATGAACATCACCACGGTTTTCAGGGTGTTCAGAATTGTATTTACTTCTCTTTTGCCACTAAATATTTGTATCACTACAATAAAACCTGTGAAATTATATAATATCATCCACATGTGGGAACATTTTTCCTTTATTATGGGGCTTCAGTTATGAAGCTCATCATCATTCACTATACTTTTACATTTTTATGGACTATTTTTTTTGAACACCTACGCTGTAAAATTCATGGTAAACTATACTTTTGGTAAACAGTAATATTTAACAATATTCTTTCTTTAAAGAAAGGTGGGCATTTCAGGGCATTGTTTTTTCAACTTGCTTGTCAGTCTTTGTTTTCATGTTATATCTAGTAGTTTCTGTCTTCATTTTGCTTAGTTCTTACAGTGCTGAAAACTTATATTCTAAAAAAAAATTCTGTTAACACACACACAGAAGACAAACAGACAGCCACAGAGAGAGAGAGAGACCCACATGCCCACATACAGAGTGTTATTTGTGACCTTGTAGGGAATGTAAGCATGTATTAATTGGATATATAATGAAGTCATTGCTATTTTGCAGAATAAGAGAGAAAGGTCAGGAAAAATAACTGCATTTGGATATACTACTATGACACTGTTGAAGGGTCCTCAAACAGAATGCCAAAACGGTAGTCAGACACAAGAGCTTGAAAACTGGATGGGAGGAAATTGATGGAACTGTAAATAGATAATTATTTTCAGAAGAAACACTGTTAAATGTGTCATGAAAAAATCATCTACATTGTTGCAGTACAACACCCCCCCTTCACTCCACTGTACCTAAACCACAGAGGAATTTGACTTGAAGAAGAGAAAACTACCCCAAACTCCCACAAACTTAAAGGTCAGAAGCTAGTGGAGAGAAGGAAATGCAGAATTCACACAGGATGAGACTTAGTTTATACTCCACTGAATTGTTTAAGTAGCACAAAAATGTCAGTGTCTACTTAAAATATCACCATGACCATTTACTAAATGTACAGAACATTGGGAAAGCACGCAGATCTGTAATCCATAAATTTGAGGTACCACAGCTAGCCAGCTGTTTGCTTTAAGAAGATACATATGTTATATCTTGGTTGTTCTTTTTTAAAATTTTGTTTGTCCTTTTTTAATTATCTATATTTATATTAGTTACAGTTTATTAACTTTGTATCCCAGCTATAGCTCCCCCCCACCATTCTCTACCATTCCACCCTCCCGCCCTCATCTCCTCCCTGCCCCTCTCTAAGTCCACTGATAGGGGAGGTGCTCTTTTCCTTCCATCTGACCCTAGCTTATCAGATATCTTCAGGAATGACTGCAATGTCCTCCTCTCTGGCCTAGCAAGGCAGCTCTTCCTTTGGGGGTTGAGGGGAGGTCAAAAGAGCCAGCCATTGAGTTCCAGACAGAAATAGACCCTGTTCCCCTTACTAGGGTGCTCACTTGGATACTGAGCTGCCATGGCTGCATCTGAGCAGGGGTTCTAGTTTATATCCATGAATGGTCCTTGGTTGGAGAAACAGTCTCATAAAAGACCTCTGTGCCTAGATATATTTGGTCCTTGTGGAGCTCCTGTCCTCTCCAGGCCATACTAACTCCCCCTTCATTCATATGACTCCCTGTACTCTGCCCATGGTTTGTTTATGAGTCTCAGCATCTGCTTTGATACACTACTAGGTAGAGTCTTTCAGAGGTCCTCTGTGGTAGGTTTCTGTCCTGTTACTTGTTTTCTCTTACTTCCAATGTCCATCCCATTTGTCTTTCTAAGTGAGGATTGATCATCTTACCCAGGGTCCTCTTTCTTGTTTATCTTCTTTAGGTGTACAGATTTTAGGATGTTTATCCTATCTTATAGGTCTAATATCCACTTGTAAGTGAGTGTATACCATGTATATCTTTCTGCTTCTGGGATATCTCACTCAGAATGATCTTTTCTAGATCCCACCATTTGCATGAAAATTTCATGATTCTTTTGTTTTTAATTGCTGAGTATTCCATTGTGTAAAAGTACCACAGTTTCTCTATCCATTCCACCATTGAGGGATATCTGGGTTGTTTCCAGGTCCTGGCTATAAGGAATAAAACTGCTACGAACATGGTTGAGCAAATGTTCTTGGTTGCTCTTAATGACAGGGATCATTTAATACTGTTATGTTTTCAGGTGTATCGTCAATACTTGTCCTCAAGCATTTTAACTGCTATTTTGTTAGTTTATTAAGGAATTGTACTTGCTATTTACTGATGTGTATCTGTATACATGCATGTACCTTGAACTACAGATGGTGAGAACTGAACCTAAGATTTTTCGGGATCGGGAAGCTCTTGACTCTTGAGCTACCTAAAACAATATCACAACATCCCCAGTCTTCTCTGAAACTGTTATATAAATGATTGATTTAAAAAACAAACATGGGTTTAGAGTCCAAAATATTTGAAACTGCACTAACCTCCAGTATATATTTAAAGGTAGAACATACAATTATGCTAGTAGTGAAAATGGGAGGGGTGAAAAAACATTAGGATAAAATCATTTTTATCAGTACTTTTTTTTTTTTTATCTAGGACTAATCCTTTGACTATTGAAGTCACATAAATTTGGGAATCTCATTTAGTTTTGTGGCTTAAATCTTACTGCCAGTACTGTCTGCCATGAATAAAGACAGTTACAATGTTGCCTAAAGCTGCTGGCATAAATCACAATCTACTAACAGGCTTCCGCACATTCACCTACCCCCTCTGAAATGTAAGATATATAATTTTGTTGTTATTCTGTACGGATTTCCGGGAGTAGTAAACCTTCAGTTTGTATTAATGATATCCTTAACGTGTCAGAAACTACATAGTTTCAGAAGCAGCTTGCAATCTTGTCAGAATGCCTGCTTTACAAAGTTGAGTTTTCTACCTTAAGAGTGTTAGTTATTGATCAAATGCCATAGACACCTGGAGTTTATACTTATTTCTCATTTATCTTCTGCAGTTTCTCTTTACTGTACAGGGGAGTGAAAACGCCAATTGCATTCAGAATAACAGCTCCTGGCAGAGCTAACAATGTCATGCTACAAGTATCTCAAAGTTCAACATGATACAGCCCCTGTGTAAGCACATTTTAAAGCCTTGTTCCTGTTTATTCCATTTACTGAACAGGTTTATTTGCACCCGAACTTTCACTATTGATAAAAATATGTCTGTTGTTCTGGTTTGTTTTTAAAAAAAAAATTCAGATTTTATAAAAAACAAATAGCCAAGAGGATGAGAGACTCTTCCAGCCACTTGGAAAGTAAAAGACAAGTAGCGTTCATTAGACCATAGTTAGATCTGTATTAAGTTTGGAAATATTTGGATATTTTCAATATTATAGATTATCAAATCTTTGATGTTGTTTCCACTTTGTTTTGACATAGGATCTCTTTAAGCTGCTTTAGTTGCTCTTAAGGTCTGGGCCTTCCTGCCCCAACCCACCCCCAGCTCTGGGATTTTAGGTGTATAAATCTACATTTAGATCACATTTTTTCCCAAACAATAACAATGCATTTAATAAAATGCATTTAATAAAGGAAATGCATGAAATAAAAATGCATTTAATTTTTTCTATAAATGTTCAGCAAGAGAAAAATCAAAAGCTAGTTACCCCTCTCTCTCTATCTCTCTTTTACACTCATACACTTCCCACACATAAATCTCTATCCTAAAGAAGGGTTCACTTTATCATTTTTTTCTTCTCTTTATCCCCCTTTCCCATATACAGATATTTGTCAAGAGCTCAAAATGATCAAATACCATAATCCCTCATTAGTTCTATGAGGAAAGTGCTGTCAATCTGAGCAAAACTTTCCATCCTTAGCATTAAGATATCTGGATGGGTCTAAGAGATTTTTGGACATTTGTGGTGGCACTTTACTGATATTGCCAATACTTACAATGAGATAGGAGTGAGGGGAAGAGAGAGGAGAGAGAGATAGAGAGAGAATTTCAAGAAGACATAGAAAATAAAGGGACAATGCTTTGCTTACATTTGTGTCTAACAACTCCTTAAATTTCTCAACCATCCATCTATCCAAGATTATTTAGAGTAGCTAAGCAAGAAGGAGGACCCTTCATAATGTGATCAATCCTCACTCAGAAAGGCAAATGTGATGGACATTAGAAGAAGGCATAAAACAGGAAACAGGACAGGAGCCTACCACAGAGGACCTCTGAAAGAGTCTACCCAGCAGGGTACCAAAGCAGATGCTGAGACTCTTAGCCAAACTTTGGACCGAGTGCAGGTAATTTTATGAAAGAAGGTGGGAATAGTAAGACCTGGAGAGGACAGGAGCTCCACAAGAACAACAGAACCAAAAATTCTGGGAGCAGTGGTCTTTTCTGAGACTGACACTCCAACCAAGGACCATTCATGGATATAACCTCAAATCCTTGCTCAGGTATGGCCCATGGCAGCTTAGTATCTAAGTGGGTTCTCTAATAAGGGGAGCAGGGACTGTCTCTGACATGAGCTCAGTAGCTTACTTTTTGATGACCTCCCCGTCATCAAAAGGGAGCAGCTTTGCCAGGACACAGAGGAGAACACTGCAGCCAGTCCTGATGAGACTTGATAAGCTAGGGTCAGATGGAAGGGGAAGAGGACCTCCCCTATCAGTGTACTTGGAGAGGGCTGTGGAAGGAGATGAGGGAGGGAAGGTGTGATTGGGAGGGAATGAAGGAGAGAGCTACAGCTGGGATACAAAGTGATTAAACTGTAATTAATATAAAAAAAATTAAAGAGCTTAAAATAAAAAAGAATGAAATTATCCATGGTGTCATCAGCACTGTATATATACATATAAACATACATACATATTTAATGTTTTACAGGCTGAGAAGGTTGTATTTATATATTTAAGTAGTATATAGTTATATACTATATATTTAATGTTTTACAGGCTGAGAAGGTTGTATTTATATATTTAAGTAGTATATAGTTATATACTACTATGATTGATTGAATCAGATAATACACTGACTGTCACAGAAGCTAATGTGAGGGTAGAAGGGACTGGCTTTGGGAAAAGATGATATGGTTGAAAAAAGGCCGTGTTCATGATGGGAATTGCCAGGCACAGTAGTTTTGAGCAATGCCCTGTGCATGTACAGAATTTGACACCTGATGTGCAAAGAGGCTACAGTGGGTTTAAAAAATTTGGAATACTCTAAGTGGAAGCAAACAGATAATCAACATAGAAGTGTATATACTGAAAGGATATAGCATGAGTATTACCCTCTTAATCCAACCTCTTTTTGCTAAGGCTTGAATGCCATTTAAATTCAAGGCAAGAGCACAGGTGTGTGTGTGTGTGTGTGTGTGTGTGTGTGTGTGTGTGTGTGTTTTCTTTCTTTCCAATTACTTCTATCTTCCAACTGAAATAGCTTTGACTCAGAAACCTATCCTTGCTTAAATCTCCTCAGAAGGGGAAATAGAATAGACAACAGAAAGAATAGGAGAGAGGGAACAGAGGTAGGAAAGAAATGAAGCTGGGTACTAGACCTGAGGAGAGCGGGGAGGGGGGAAGGGTTGCAGAAAAAAGAGTAACCATGGGTGGGAGCATCTCTGTGACAAGCTTAAGAGGGTACTGAAGTGACTCTGTAGCAGGAGTCATGGAGACTGAAACGGTCATCCTTTAAGTAGACAATACTCCTAGTCTTCTGTAGTTTGACAAGAGGGAAACACTAACACACACACACACACAAACTTTTACCCAAAATTTACCCTGCCTATAAGATGTACAGGGATAAAAATAGAGCAGAGATTGAGGGAATGGCTAACCAATGCCTGGCCCACACCAAGGGATTCAACCACTGACAGTATTTAGGATACTCTGCTATGCTTGCAAAATGAAACTCTCCTCTGAGAGACTACCCAACAACAATTGAAACAGATGCTGAGACTCACATCCCATCATTGAGCTGAGAGTAGTGGGTCTTGTGGCAAGGAGGTGGGGAGAATAGAAAGACATGGAGGGGAAAGGAGTTCCACCAGAAGACCAAGAGATACAATTAACTAGAGCCCAGGGATTGTGGAGATTGAAGCACCTACCAAGAACCATGCATGGAGTCTACCTATGCTACACAGATGTAACCAGTGGATTGTTCTATTTTCATGTTGGCCCCCTAGTAAATCTGTCAGGTCGGGACTCTTTTGCCTGCTTCTCTATTCCTTCTCCCTGGTGGGGCTGCTTCTCCTAGCCTGGTGACATGGGTAGAGGTAGGCTCAGTTCTGATAGGTCTTGATGAGCTCAGGTGGTTTGGAGAGGGCTCCTCTTTCCTGAGGAGTGGGGGTTGAGAGGTGCTAGGGTGAAGAGGGAGAGAGATTGGGATTGGGAATTCAGCCTGCTTTTGTTCCCTTGTGGGTAATTTGAGATGGCCCAGTTTCTTGTGGTTTTCATGTGTGATGGTATCTTACACATGAAAGATACCATTTGGAGCTTAAAACCTGCTCACCTAGAAGAGGAAGGGTTGCTGTATTAGCAACTGTATACTTGGCAGTGTGCTGTACACATGGCAGGTCAGTTTGCTGTTCAAATCAGTAAGGATGCTCTAGTTAAGAAAACTTGGTGTGTCCTGGGGGGCTAGATATTAGCTAAACGCCATAACAATACTACTATTTTATGCCATGGAACAAAAAAAAAAAAACATTTAAATCCTTTGAAGAAAATAAGAACATAAGAACACAACATAATAAAAGAACACAACATAATAATAGCAGCAACATTTGTTGTTTGGAGACAAGTTATTGCTATCTAACTCTGACTGGTCTATAGACCAGACTGACCTCCTGTCCCTGTTTCCCAGGTATGAGATAAAAGGGATACACCATCATATTTGCCTAATGGGATTTTTTAAATGACTGACAAGGCAATAATTCAACGAATCAAATATTCTAACAATCCCTCAAACAAAATCTTTCCCTTAGTTCACAATATCCTTCAGCTAAGAGCCAAAACAATGTTCTCTGTAAAGATAATATTTTATTCTTTTTGTGTGTGTGTGTGTGATTGTGAAGCACCTCCTGCTAGAAACTTGCTTTTCAAGTACTCTTAATGTCACCCTGCACTTAACAGAATTCATGTTTCCTTGTTGGCTGAAAATCATGCTCCATTATCACAATCTCTTTATTAAAAATCACTGTGTATCTCAAGAGACAACTCCTTATACCTGTGATTTTTAAATGCTAATGGCTTTTTCATCTAATGAACAAGCAACTCATTAAGGGGATTAAAAAAAAAACCTATCAGATTGTTTCAGCCACTTTAAATTAAATTGAAATGCCTTTATGTGAACCACAACTAAATGTGTTATGAAAGATTAAGGAACATTGGCACCAAGTGTGGGGCTAATTTATTTTTTCCTTTGTTTACTTATTATTATTATTATTTATAAATTATTCACCTTGGATCCATCCCTCATCTTTTTTTTTATCTTGATTCCTTCCTCCCTCCTTCTTCCTCTCCTATTCCTCTCCCTAGTAGGGGGATGTCCTCCTCCTCTACTGTCTCACCCTAGCCTATCGGATCCTGTTAAGACTGCCTTCTTCTGTGGACTAGGTAGGTCACCCCACCAAGAAGAAGTGATCAAGGAGCAGGCAACCAAGTTCATGTCAGAGACTTTCTATTTTGCCTTTATGAGGTGACCCACATGAATACTGAACTGTCTGGGCTACATTTGTGCAGGGGTTCTAAGTCTCCTCTATACATGGTTGATGCATAAGTCTATGCAGTTCCTCCCAGACCCAGCTTTTATGGCTTTGTTGGTCTCTTTGTGGGGTTCCTTTCCCCTCTGGGTCCTTATATATGCCCCTTATTCCATAAGACTCCCTGTGCTCTGTTCGAAGTTTGGCTTTGTGTCTCTGTACCTGCTTTGATACCCTGCTGTGTGGAGTCTTTCAGAGGACATATGTGGTAGGCTTCTATCCTGTAACTTCTCTTCTACTGCTTGCAGTATTTATCCTGTTTTCCATTCTGAATGAAATTAAGCATGTTCTTAGAGTCATCCTTGTTGTTTAGCTTCTTTAGGTCTGTAGATTTTAGTATGTTGATCCTATATTAAATGGCTAAATCCAATTACAAGTGAGTAGATATCATGGGTGTCTTTCTATTTCTGAGTTATTTCACTTAGGATGATCTTTTCTAAGAAAGGGAAATTATTCTTTGGTTTCACTCATCAGATTTTCTTCTAACTACTTTTTTTTTTCGATTTCAGCCTGATAACTTTGTAATTCCTCATTCTGCATAGTTCATCTTATTTTCTTTACATTATTAAAGTAATTTTTTAATTTGGTAATACCACAGATAGGTGAAAATATGTAATATATTTTATGATTAGTCTAAAATCAATTCATTATTTGCAAAATTGGAAAGTTTTACAATATACAAAATCCATGGGTTAAATAGTACATTCAGCATCTGTATTTGTTATTCCCAATTGAAAGAAGAATATTAGAAGAACCTTAGCTTCCTCAGAAATGTATTTACTGTATTTTTTAGAATATTTATTTTGGGCTGTTCTAAAAGTTGAAAGGTACATAAATTTTATCTGTGAGAAGAAGAAATTCTCTAATTTTTGAATCTTTTTTATTTTTATGTTTTTAAAAATAACCAATATATTCCCATTACGATGTAACCCACTTGGACACTAAACTGCCATGGGCTACATCTGTGCAGGGGTTCTAGGTTATCTCCATGCATGGTACTTGGAGTATGAGTCTCTGGAAAAACCCCTGCGTTCAAATTTCTGGTTCTGTTGCTCTCCTTGTGGAGTTCTTGTCCTCTCCAGATCTTACTATTTCCCACTTCTTTATTTTTTAATTTTTTATTTAACTTTTAATAATTACACTTTATTCATTTTGTATTCCCCCATAAGCCCATCCCTCCTCCCCACCTGGTCCCACCCTCCCCCCTTTCTGCATGCATGCCCCTCCCCAAGTCCACTGATAGGGGAGGTCCTCCTCTCCTTCTTTCTGATCTTAGTCTATCAGTTCTCATCAGAAGTGGCTGCATTGTCAGGGTTGTAGGTTATCTCCATGGATAGTCCTTGGTTGGAGTATGATTTTCTGGGAAGTTCCCTGTGTTCAAATTATCTTGTTCTGTTGCTCTCCTTGTGGAGTTCCTGTCCCCTCCAGCTCTTACTATTTCCCACTTCTTCCATTCACTCTGCCCATCAGTTGGCCATCAGGCTCAGCATCAGCTTTAACAGTCTGCAAGGCAGAGGCTTTCAGAGGCCCTCTGTGGCAGGTTCCTAGGTTGTTTCCTGTTTTCTTCTTCTGGCTTTCAGAGGCCCTCTGTAGCAGGTTCCGAGGTTGTTTCCTATTTTCTTTTTCTTCTGATGTCCATCCTCTTTGCCTTTCAGGATGGGGATTGAACATTTTAGTTAGGGTCCTCTCTTTTGCTTAGTTTGTTTAGATGTACAGATTTTAGTGGGTTTATTCTATGTTGTATGTTTATATGAGTGAGTATATACCATGTGTGTCTTTTTGCTTCTGGGACAGCTCACTCAGGATGATCCTTTCCAGGAAGAGGGGCTGCCTCTGACATAATCTGTTTGGCCTGCTTTTGATCACCTCCCCCTGAGTGGGGAGCAGCCTTACTAGGCACAGAAGACTATAATGCAGCCACCCCTGATGAGATCTGATAGACTAAGGTCAGAAGGAAAGAGAGGAGGACCTTCCCGATCAGTGGACTTGGGGAAGGGCATGCGTGAAGAAGGGAGAGGGAGGGTGATATTGGGTAGGGAGGGGGGATACAAAGTGAATAAAATGTAATTAATAAAAAAAGAAAAAAGAAAAATAATAATCAATATGTTTAGTCAGAATAACTAACAGCTACAACAACCACAGCACTGATATGTAGTCATACATATTAAGAAATTTCATGAGTACTTTATATGCATGAATATAAAGTAGTGCTTCACTGTCTATGATCTCTTTATAAACATACTGTACATATGTCATAGAGATAAGTCCAAAATTCCAGACATGTGCCTCACCCACACTCAGGTATCGATGGTCCTCCTAGCTCTTCTGTATCTATACTCCCATGAATAACTAGTCTTTTCATGGCTTTTATTTTAATAGTGTACAATTAAATTATAAGTTTAACAATATGAATAAGTTTTTTGCATAAAATTTACATTTATTTGCATTCTTGTTGTGGATAAATAATATTAAAACAACTAATTCCAAATCATGAATCTATTGCTTGAAAAGACCTATAAGATATGACAAACATAATGAAATCTATACACCTAAAAAAGATTATCAAGAGAGCCGACATGGGGTAAGATGATCAATCCTCGTTTAGAAAGACAGATGGGATGTGCATTGAATGTATGACAGGAGTCTACTGAGCGCATCTGAAAGATTCTAACTAGCAGTGTTTTCAAAGCAGATACAATGACTCATGACCAAACCTTCGGCAGAGTACAGGGAATCATATGAAAGAAGGGGAGTTAGTATGATGGGGAAAGGATAGGAGCTCCACCAGGACCAAATATCTGGACACAAGGTCTTCTCAGAGACTGTCATTCAACCAAGGACCATGTATGGATACAACCTAGAACCTCTGCTCAGATGTAGCCTGTGGTAGCTCAGTAACCAATTGGTTTCCCATAGTGAGGGGAACAAGGACTATTTCTATCAGGAACTCAATGGCTGGCTCTTTGCCCTCCCCACCCCCCAAGGGAGGAGCAGTCCTGTTAGGCCACAGAGGAGGGCTTTGTAGCCAGCCCTGAAGATACCTGATAAAACAGGATCAGATGAATGGGGAGGAGGTCCCCCCCATCAGTGGACTTGGAAAGGGGCACGGTGGAGATAAGGGAGGGAGGGTGGGATTGGGAGGGAATGAGGGACACGGCTGGGATACAGAGTTAATAAAATGTAACTGATAAGAAAAAAATAAAATTTAAAAAAAAGAAAATATCTTTCAAAGTGTAGGATTTTATTCATGTGTTAAAATAAATAAGTCTGACAATGACACAAATCTTCTCACCAACTTATATATTTGTCATAATATTATCAGGCTATAATTTATTTATACAGTGTTATTAAAGGAACATGTAGAAAAATGTTTATTTTTATCCATAAGGATTACTCCTAAAAGGAGTCCTTTAATTACCATAAGTATATTTCTTTATAATGACTGGCATTATCTGCTCTTTGTATACCTCATACTTCAAGAAGGGCAATCATGTTTCTCTTTATTGTTATTTTGTCTGATGAAGTATAAAAAATTATACCTGTGTGTTTTTAAAATTATTTTAAGAGTATCACTCTTCAGGTTCTTTTTTAAATTTTCATTTACTTATTTATTTTTATTTTCAGAACACTTCTTAGTGTTATTTGTTAAAATGTCTCATCTGAGCAATTCAAATCATGTGTTTTCATGAGATTCACTCCCCTACCTCAATCTCTCCCAGCTTCCCCCTTCTCTCATCAGTTTTGTGTTTTGCTTATTTACTATTTGTTTATTTTCAACCATCAAATCCAAGTTCTGAAACCCATATATTATGGGATTTGTGGCTTTCTTCTGGAGCCTGGTTGACTTACTACATGGAAGTGTGCCTTGTGGGTGTAGTTGCCTGGAAGGGTGGAGCTTAAGCACAGGTGGGGGTGCTGGCGCGGTTCCAGGGTGCAGTGTGCCTGTGTGGGTGTCGGGAATGGCTCAGTGGCCCAAAGGCCTGTTCTACTGTGCTTCAGGCATTCAGATCTGAAAATAAGAATAAAACATTAAGGTTATTTTTAAAAAATAAAATAATAAAAACTTGAAATGGACTAAGGAATATAAAAGATTACAGATAAAATTTCCTTCTTATTTCTCACTAAAATAAATAAAACTTAAATATTTTTACTTAAGAAATACTTTCAGATTAACTTTATAACGATTTTTACTATAATTAGTTATTTATATAATTTTAATGTAAGTATATATTATTTGTTAAAATGTTTGTGTAATGAAAAATGTATAATGAAAATCATTACATATTTATCTAAGATAAGAATAATGTAGAATATAATTTTCAAAGATTGTGATCTCAAATGACATTTTTCATTAATGTGTCCTCCAATACCATAATATAATACAGAAATGTTTATATTTTATAAAATACATGTTTTAGATATAGTATAATATAACCTTTAGAGTAATTTTATTTTATGAAAAATTTTAAAACTTTCATCTCAGCAAACTTATTTATTCATAATAATCATGGTCATTCCTATGTAATAAAATAAAATAAAATGAAATTCTTTCAAACATCCAACTTTTTATACTGAATTATAATTTTAAGGGAAATACTGGATAATATTTCAGTGAGCCTCAGTTTATAATGCTTCCTCATACTACAATCATTCTAGTAAGAAGAAAAAATGTAGGTTATAAAAATGCAAAAGAAAAAAAAACAGTATTAAGTAATAAGTTCCAAAGAGAAAACTAGTAGGATCATGGGAGAAATTTTTAGCTAGAGGAATTTAAATTTTAAGTAAATGCTTGCGTATGCACACAGAGTAGTTAAGAAAGAGACACAGAGGGAATCCAAGATGGTGGCGACCACCATGCACCATATCTGAGGGACAGAGAATCTGAAACTCTGAAATTGGTGAGTGGAGGGGCAGCTGAAGCTAGAAAAATGACATTGAGGCTTCTGGGGAGAAAAGGACAAACCCTGAACTGAGACAAATAGTATACAGGTCAACAGCGAACTTCTCCGTGGACTTCTCCTGGGGACTCAGTTCCCAGGCACTTCCTTTTAACACAGGCAGCCTGCAGTGCACACAGCTCTAAGCCCAGAGCACAGTGCGGCTGCTCCTAGCACAGAGAGCCCTGCTTGAGATTTGAGACACAGAATACTCAGTCCCCTGGCATTTCCCCACTACAGAGAAACACAAACAGAGAAAATCCCAGAGCTGGAGACTTAGAGAAAAGAGCAGGAACCACAAAGGTAAGCATCACCAATAGAGTACAAGGGTTAGAAGAAAGAATCTTTGGTGTTAAAGATACACTTGCTCAACATAATACTTCTCTCAAAGAAAAAATTAAGATTGGAAAAGTCCCAAACACAAAACATCCAAGAAATCAAAGACACCATGAAAAGGCAAAATCTAAGAATATTAGGAATTGATGTAAAAGAAGATTGCAGGCTCCACGGTCCAGAAAATATTTTCAAGAAAATCATAAAAGAAAAATTTCCAGATTTAAAGAAAGAGATGTCCATAAACATAGAAGAAGCCTATAGAACACCAAATAGACTAGAGCAGAAATTAAGTTCCTCATGTCACATCATAGTCAAAACACTAAATCTACAGAACAAAGAAAATATATTAAAAGTAGCAAGGGAAAAAGGCCAAGTAACATATAAAGCTAGACCTATCAGAATCACACTAGATTTCTCATCAGAAACTATAAAAGCCAGAAGGGCCTGGACTGAAGTCATACAGACTTTAAGGAACCACAGATGCCAACCCAGACTACTATATCCAGAAAAGCTTTCAATCCACATAGATGGAGAAAACAAAATATTCCATGACAAAAACTAAATTTAAGCAATATCTTCACCACAAACCAGAATACAGAAGATACTAGAAGGAAAACTTCAATCCAAGCAAAAAAAAAACAAAAAAAAAAAAAACAAAAACAAAAACAAAAAAAAAAAAAACAAAAAAACTATACCCAAGAAAACATAGACTATAGATAACTTCCCAACAAAAATTGAAAGAAAATAAACAATGAATCATAGTAACATGACCAACTCTGCAACAAAGGAACTAACATTCATTGGTCACAATTATCTATCAACATCAATGACTCAACTCTCCAATAAAAAGACACAGACTTTTAACGAAGTCCAACGTAGTAGATGGACCATTGCTCATCTTGAACACCCTATTGCTGATCAGAGCCAGGGCCCCGTGGCTGAGCCCCTAGTTCCGGGGTGGAGTCCGGGCAAGCTCCAGGTTGCTGTACATCATTCTGCCAACCCTACTGGGTAACGACGTGCTCCTCCATCAACGGCCGCCTTCTCTCACAGAGAGCTGTTGAGTCTCTAGTTCCACCACATATGTACCACTCTGTTCCTCCATCTTTCCAGCCTCTCCATAAAGCCAAGTTGCTTTTGGCCAGTGTTTTGTTTCAGCAGCAGAAAGCAAACTAAGACTGATTTATATCCTTTCATGTTCCTCAATACCTCCTAAAACTGACCTCTTTCCACCTCTCTGTTGGCAGGGCTCCTAACAAGCTGGGGCTACCATCTGGAGGAGAGGTGGTTAGGAACTTTAGTCTAACAATGGTTTAACTTTAGTATAACAATGGGAAAGGAAGGAACTCTTGCTTGATTCCTTCTTCATAGTCAACAGAAAAGGGTGTAGGAAGCCAAAGTTCATTCTCAAGCTATGTTTGTGGAGCGCTGTTTGCTTGACAGGCTGCATTGTTATTGAGTGTTCGGCAAGGGGCACATTTCTCCCTGGCCTTTACCTTGAAACAAAAATAAGCAAGTGGATTTGCCAAGTTTCTTTAACTTGTCTGTGAGACCTTGGACCATGTTAGCCATAAAGAAATGTGGTCTATGAAAACAAGTTTGACTGTTCCATAAACCCCATCCTTGTATTGATGTGACTTGTTTTGCTTTGTCTTTAAGCCTGAGGTGTTGAATAAACTCATGGCTTTCAGTATTAAGGAACACCCTCCTGAAACAAACAAAAAAGACACAGATTAACAAAATGGGTTTGGAAACAGGATGCAACACTCTGCTGCATACAAGAAATATACCTATGCAACAAAGGTAAACACTACACCAGAGTAAAGGGCTAGAAAAATATTTTTTAAACAAACAAACCCAGAAAACAAGCTGGGGTAGCTATCCTAATATGTAATTACATAGACTTTCAACCAAAATTAATTTAAAAAGATAAGGAGGGACACTTCATTCTCCCCAAAGGAATAACTACCAGGAGGACATTACAAATCTGAACATCTATGCCCCCAAAACAGGAGTGCTTATATTTGTAAAATAAAGAAAATAATATTAAAGCTTAAATCACACATTGCTTCCAACACCTTAATAGTGGGAGACTTCAGCACTCCATTCTCACCAAAGGACAGATCATCTAGACAGAAGCTGAATATGAAAATAAAGGTACTTACAGAGGTCCTAAATCAAAGGATCTAATAGATGTCTACAGAACTGTTTACCCAAATTCAAAAGAGTATACCTTCTTTTCAGCATCTGATGGAACCTTCTCCAAGATATACCATATAGTTGGTCACAAAGCAAGCCTCAGCAGATGCAAGAAAACTGAAATAATCCCTTGTAATCTATCTGACCACCATGGACTAAAGCTGGACCTGAACAACATCACAAATAGCAAAAAGCCTACATGCAAATGGAAACTGAACAACTTGATAATCAATAACAGCTGGGTTAATGAAGAAACAAAGAAAGAAATTAAAGACTTTCTAGAATTCAATGAAAATGAAGGTACATACAACAGAGCTGTAAGTACCTTCAAGAACAAATTTGAAACAGCTCATAAAAGCAACTTAATGACACACCTGAAAGCCACCCTTCCAAAAAAAGCCCAGGGCAACATGGTTTCAGCACAGAATTCTACCAGATCTTCAAAGAAGTGCTAACTCCAATTCTCTTCAAACTATTCCACAAAATAGAAACTAAAGGAACATTACCAAACTCATTTTATTAAGCCACAGTCACCTTGATACCTAAACCACACATAGACTCAACCAAAAAAGAGAACTTCACACCTATCTCTCTATGAACACTGATGAAAAAGTATTAAATAAAATACTGGCAAACTGAATCCAAGGATATATAAAAGATATCATCCAAAATGACAAAGTAGGTTTCATCCCAGGCATGCAGGCTTCATTCAGTATACAGAAATCCATCAATGTAATCCACCATATAAACAAACTGAAGGAGAAAAACCACATGATCATCTCATTAGATGCCAAAAAGGCATTTTACACAATCCAACACCCATGCACTTTTAAAATCTTGGAGAGATCAGGGATACAACACACATACCTAAAGATAATAAAGGCAATATATAGCAAGCCTATAGCCAACATCAAACAAAATGGAGAGAAATATAAATCAATCTCACTGAAATCAGGGACAAGGCAAGGCTGCCCACTCTTTCCATATCTCTTTAACATAGTGCTTGAAGTCCTAGCTAAAGCAATAAGAAAACTAAAGGATATCATGGGGATACAAATTGGAAAGGAAGTAGTCAAAGTATCATTATTTGCAGATGTTATGATAGTCTACATGAGGGACCCCAAAATTCATCCAGAGAACACCTTAAGCTGATAAACACTTTCAGTAAAGTGGCTAGATACAAAATTAACTTTAAAAAAATCAGAAACACTCCTGTATACCAAAGACAAAAGGCCTGAGAATGAAATTAGGGAAACCACAGCTTTCACAATAGCCACTATTAACATAAAGTACCTTGGTATGACTCTAACCAAGCAAGTGAAAGACTTGTTCGAAAAAAAAAAAAAAATCAAGTCTTTCAAGAAAGGAATTGAAAAAGATATCAGAAGACAGAAAGATCTCCAATGCTCATGGATCAATAGGATTAACATAGTGAAAACAGCCATTTTACCAAAAACAATCTACAGACTTAATGCAATTCCCATCAAAATAGGAACACAATTCTTTTTTTTACTATTTTTATTTTTTTATTATTTTTGTATAATTACACTTTATTCACTTTGTATCTCCCATAAGCCCCTCTCCCCCTCCCGATCCCACCCTCCCACACCCTTCTTCATGCATGCCCCTCCCCAAGTCCACTGATAGGGGAGGTCCTCCTCTCCTTCCTTCTGATCTTAGTCTATCAGATCTCATCAGGAGTGGATACATTGTCATCTTCTGTGGCCTGGTAAGGCTGCTCCCTCCTCAGGGGGAGGTGATCAAAGAGCAGGCCAATCAGATTATGTCAGAGGCAGTCCCTCTTCCCATTACTAGGTAACCCACTTGGAGATTAAACTGCCATGTGCTACATCTGTGCAGGGGTTCTAGGTTATCTCCATGCCAGGTAGTTGGTTGGAGTATGAGTCTCTGGGAAGACCCCTGTGTTCATGTTTTCTGGTTCTGTTGCTCTCCTTGTGGAGCTCCTGTCCACTCCAGATCTTACTATTTCCCACTTCTTACATAAGATTCCATGCACATTGCCCAACAGTTGGCCATAAATCTCAGCGTCTGCTTTGATGGTCTGCATGGCAGAGCCTTTCAGAGGCCCTCTGTGGTGGGTTTCTAGGTTGTTTCCTGTTTTCTTCTTCTTCTGATGTCCTTCCTCTTTGCCTTTCAGGATGGGGATTGAGCATTTTAGTCAGGGTCTTCTCTCTTGAATAGTTTCTTTAGGTGTACAGATTTTAGTAGGTTTATCCAATATTACATGTCATTATAAGTGAGTATATACCCTGTGTCTTTCTGCTTCAGGGACAGCTCACTCAGGATGACCCTTTCCAGGTCCCACCTTTTACCTGCAAATTTCATGATTTCCTTAATTTTTATTGCTAAATAACATTCTATTGTGTACATGTACAATAATTTCTGCATCAATTCTTCAGTTGAGGGGCATCTGGGCTGTTTCCAGCTTCTGGCTATTACAAATAAAGCTGCTACAACAAGGTTGAGCAAATGTCCTTGTTGTGTACTTAAGCATCTTTTGGATAAATGCCTAGGAGTGGTATAGCTGGATCTTGAGGAAGCACTAAACCTAATTTTCTGAGAAAGCACCAGAGTACTAACCAGAGTGATTGTACAAGTTTACATTCCCACCAGCAGTGGAGGAGGGTTCCCCTTTCTCCACAGCCTCTCCAGCATGTGTTGTCTCTTGAATCTTTGATCTTGGCCATTCTGATGGGTGTAAGGAGAAATCTCAGTGTCGTTTTGATTTGCATTTCACTGATGACAAATGAGGTTGAGCATTTCTTTAAGTGCTTCTCTGCCATTCTATATTCCTCTAAAGAGAATTCTCTGTTTAGTTCTGTTCCCCATTTTTTAATTGTATTACTTGGTTTGCTGCTTTTCAGCTTCTTTAGTTCTTTATGTATACTGGATATTAGCCCTCGGGCAGATAAAGGATTGATGAAGATTCTTTCCCCATATGTAGGCAGTCGTTTTGTTTTGATGACTGTGACCTTTGCTTTACATAAGCTTTTCAGTTTCATGAGGTCCCATTTATTCATTGTTGCTCTTAGAGCCTGTGCTGTTGTTGTTCTGTTCAGGAAGTTGTCTCCTGTAACAATGAGTTCCAGGGTTTTCCCTTCTTATTCTTCTAACCGATTTAATGTTTCTGATTTTATGTTGAGGACTTTGATCCACTTGGACTTTAGTTTTGTGCAGGGTGATAAGTATGGATCTATTTTCATTTTTCTACATGAAGACATCCAGTTAGATCAGCACGATTTGTTGAAGATGCTGTCTTTTTTCCATTGTATGGTTTTGGCATCTTTGTCAAAAATCAGGTGTCCATAATTGTGTGGGTTTATGTATGGGTCCTCTGTTTGGTTCCATTGGTCCACCATTCTGTTTTTATGCCAGTACCATGCAGTTTTTATTACTGTTGCTCTATAGTACAGCTTAAGATAAGGGATAGAGATACCTCCAGAAGATCTTTTATTGTAAAGGATTGTTTTATCAATTCTGGGTTTCTTGTTATTCCATATGAAGTTGAGAATTTTCCTTTCCAGGTCTGTAAAGTATTGTGTTGGTAATTTGATGGGAATTGCACTGAATTTGTAGATTGCTTTTGATAAAAGGGCCATGTTTACTATGTTAATCCTGCTAAGCCATGAGCATGGGGGATCTTTCCATCTTCTGATATCTTCTTCTAATTCTTTTTTCAGAGACTTGAAATTTTTTTAATATAATTCTTTGACTTGCTTGTTTAGGTTTACACTAAGGTACTTTATGTCATTTGTGAAATGTGTTGTTTTCCTAATTTCTTTCTCAGCCCTTTTTTCTTTTGCTGTATACAAAAGAAAGGCTACTGATTTTTTTTGAGTTAATTTTGTATACCGCCAATTTGCTGAAGGTGTTTATCAGCTATTGGAGTTCCCTGGTAGAGTTTTTGGGGTCACTCAGGTATACTATCTTATCATCTGCAAATAGTGATAATTTGACTTCTTCCTTTCCAATTTTTATCCCCTTTATCTCCTTCAACTGTCTTATTGCTCTAGCAAGGACTTCCAGAACTATGTTGAAGAGATGAGAGAGTGGGCAGCCTTGCCTTGTCCCTGATATCAGTGGGATTTTTTAAATTTCTCTCCGTTCAGTTTGATGTTGGCAATAGGCTTGCTGTATATTGCCTTAACTATGTTTAGATATGTGCCTTGTATCCCTGTTCTCTCCAATAGTTTAAACATGAATAGATGGTTGATTTTGTCAAATCCTTTTACACCATCTAAGGAGATTATCATATAGTTTTCTTTTCTTTCAGTTTGTTAATATGGTGGATCACATTGATGGATTTCTCTATCTTGAACCACCCCTAAATACCTGGGATGAAGCTTACTTGGTCATAGTGGATAATATCTTTGATGTGATCCTATATTTAGTTTGCAAGTATTTTGTTGAGTATATTTGCATCAGTGTTCATGAGGGAGATTGGCCTGAAATTCTCTTTCTGTGTTGGGTCTTTTTGAGGTTTAGGTACCAAGGTGACTGTGGCCTCATAGAATGAGTTTGGTAATGTTCCTTCTGTTTCTATTTTGTGGAATAGTTTGAAGAGAACTGGAGTTAGCTCTTCTTTGAAGGTCTGGTAGAATTCTGTGCTGAAGCCATCTGGTCCTGGGCTTTTTTTGAATGGGAGACTTTTTATGATTTTTTCTATTTCCTTGGGGGATATAGGACTATTTAATTAATTTACCTGGTCTTGATTCTGTATTGGTAAGTGGAATTGATCAAGAAAATTGTCCAGTTCATTTAGATTTTCAAATTTTGTGGCATATAGACTTTTGAAGTATATCCTAATGATTATTTGGATTTCCTAAGTGTCTGTAGTTTTGTCCTCCTTTTCATTTCTGATTTTGTTGATTTGGGTGGTGTCTCTCTGCCTTTTACTTAGCATGGCTAAGAGTTTGTCTATCTTGTTGATTTTTTTTTTCAAAGAACCAGCTCTTGGTTTCATTGATTCTTTGAATTGTTTTATTTGTTTCTAAGTGATTGATTTCAGCCCTGAGTTTGATTATTTCCAGCCGTTTGCTCCTTTTGGTGTGTCTGCTTCTTCCTTTCCAAGGGTTTTCAGGTGAGCCATTAAGTTACTTGAATGAGCTGTCTCTAATTTCTTCTTGAAGGCACTTAGTGCTATGAACTTTCTTCTTAGCACTGCTTTCATTGTGTCCCACAAGATTGGATATGTTGTGCCTTTATTTTCATTGAATTCTAGGAAGACTTTAATTTCTTCCCTGACCCAGCTGTCATTTAGTAGCAAGTTGTTCAATTTCCATGTGTGTGTAGGCTTTTTGCTATTTTTGTTATTGTTGAGGTCCAGCTTTATTCCATGGTGATCACATAGGATACAAGGGATTATTTCAATATTCTTGTATCTGTTTAGGCTCACTTTGTGTCCCTCTACATGGTTTATTTCGGAGAAGGTTCCATGAGGTGCTGAGAAGAAGGTAAATTCTTTTGTGTTTGAGTGTAAGGTTCTGTAAATGTCTGTTAGGTCCATTTTATCCATGAACTCTGTCAGAGACATTGTTTATTTGTTTAATTTCTGTTTTGTTGACATGTATTTGTTGAGAGTGGGGTGTTGAAGTCTCCCACTGTTAATGTTTGGGGATCTATATGTGATTTAAGTTTTATCAATGTTTCTTTTACAAATGTGGGTGCCCTTGTATTTGGGCATGGATATTCAGGATTGTGATGTCTTCCTGGTGGAATTTTCCTTGATGAGTATGAAGTGTCTTTCTTCATCTCTTTTTATTAATCTTGGTTGAAAGTCTATTTTATCAGATATTAGAATAGCTACTCCTGCTTGCTTCTTGGGTCCATTTGCTTGGAAAGCTGTCTTCCAACCCTTTATCCTCAGGTAATGTCTATCTTTGTGACTTAGGTGTGTTTCTTGTATACAACAGATTGCTGGGTATTGTTTAGGCATCCTTTCTGTTAGTCTGTGTCTTTTTATTGAAGAATTGAGTCCATTGATGTTGAGAGAAATTACTGATCAGTGGCTCTAAGATCCTTTGATTTTGATGTTGGCTGTGTTCATAAGTTTGTGTGTTTGGTTGCTTATTGCTTTACTGTAGTGACGTTAATTATTTCCTGTGTTTCTGTGAAAGTAGCTAATTTTCTTGGGTTGTATTTTCCCTTCCAGTGTCTTCTGTAATTCTGGATCTGTGTGTAGGTATTGTTGAAATTTGTTTTTGTCATTGGATATCTTATTTTCTCCATCTATAAGGATTGACAGTTTTGCTGGGTATATTAGCCTGGGCTGACATCTGTGTTCTCTTAGGGTCTGCATGATATCCATCCAGGCCCTTCTGGCTTTCATAGTCTCTGTTGAAAAGCCAGGTGTGAGTGTAATGGGTTTACCATTATATGTTACTTGGCCTTTCTCCCTTGCAGTTTTTAGTATTTTTTTCTTTGTTCTGTATACTTACAGTTTTGACTATTATGTTACGGGAGTATTTTCTTTTTTGGTCTAATTTATTGGGTGTTCTGTAGGCCTCTTGTACTCTTATTGGCCTCTCCTTTAAGTTGGGGAAATTTTCTTCAATGCCAACAGAATTCTTTATAGATCTTGAAAGAAAAATTATCAACTTTATATGGAAAAACAAAAACCAAGAATTGCTAAAAAGACCCTTTAAAACAACAGATAATCTGGAAGTATCTCCATTACTGATCTCAAGCTGTCTTACAGAGCAATAGCAATAAAAACCTCATGGTGCTGGCATAGAAACAAAATGGTGGATCAATGTAATCAATTGAAGACACAGAAATAGAAGCCCTTTATCGGCAAAGGCCAGCAGTACTGTGTCTCGGAGTCCCAGATTCACTCGCAGCTGCTGCACCATCCTCCCAGGGCCCGAGTCTGCTAGACGCCATACTAGCTCCGCACAAGCGCCATCACTGTTGGTACGGCCCGCCCAATCCCACAGTGACAGAGAATTCGCTATATAATCACCAAAACCAGACAAAAACGCCATACAAGCTAGACACACCAGGCGCTGGGCCTCCGAAGCTTGGAGAGCACAGTAAAGAGACCCCAGGACTTCCCAGAAAGCATCTGGACTAGCAACCCAGTCTCCAGTTACAGCGGGACTTTCTAACCTGGCGGCGGAGCAGCACTGAGCTGGCGGGGCACATCAGCCCTCCAGTTTAAGACTAACCAGGGCCAAACCAGAGAACAGAAAGGCTGATTACCCCGATTCCCACTGACGTGACCACCCTGAAATCTCCAGCTGCAGCAAGACCTCATAACCTGGCAGTGACAGCAGCACGGAACTGGCGGAGCACATCAAAGAAGCAGGGCCAAACCAGAGAGCAGAGAGCCCAGATACGCCGATCTCTGCCAAGTGTCCTGCCTGTAAGTGAGTGCACCCTTGAGAATCTGCAGCTCCACTGATCCTGGGTTCTGCTAAAACAGAAGCCAGGCATCGAACCCCCTCCCACCCATATACCCACTTTGGGAAACAGAGGGGCACTTGGAACATTGAAGTTCCTGCTCTGTGGGTCTAATTGAGGAGTTAAGGCAGTTAATGCCAGAAATTGCGCTGCGATCATCACTAGCGCCTGCGACATATACATTGCAGAGCCCCTCCCACACACTCAAGGGTTCAACATTAGCCATCACTCTGTCCCTCGAGACACACGCCCACACCCACTTACACACACACACACATATACACACACACGCACGCACGCTTGCATTTGCCTCTGTTTGCGCCTGCGTACTTTCCTCCCACAGGTACAGCTAGTCCTCAGCATACGCTAAGGACACGGGACCTCTCTCAACTTCCTGAAGAATTCTCCAGACTCGAGAGAGAGACAGTACCAGTCTGATCGGCAGAATCCAAAAACAAACAGGGAAGGTCTCAGACAAGCCAATGGCCAGGGGTAGGCGAAAGAACACTTCCAACATAAATCAGGACATCATGTCTTCACCAGCAAACCCCAAAATCGATGGATACTCCAATTCATCAGAAGCACAGGAAAATGACCTTAAAGCCATGCTTGCTCAATTATTTGAGGCTTATAAGGAGGAAATGAACAAATCTTTCAAAGAGTTGGCCAGTCAATTGGAGGTAAAGAAAGAAGAAATAGACAAAACCCTTAAAGAAACACAGGCAAACATAGCCAAACAAATAGAGGCACAAGTAGAGAAAAAATTAGTGGCATACAAAAAGGAAATGAACAAAGAAATAGAGTCCATCGTAGAGAGACAGGAATCCAAATTCAAACACATAAAAGAAATGGTGCAAGGCATGAAAACAGAATTAGAATCAATAAAGAAAACACAAAATGAGAAAACTCTTGAGCTGGACAACTTGGAGAAAAGATCAGGAACCACAAAAGTAAGCATCACCAACAGAATACAAGAGATGGAAGAGAGAATCTCTGGAGCTGAAGACACACTTGCAGAAATTGATACTTCTCTCAAAGAAAAAGTAAAATCAGAAAAATTCCAATCACAAAATATCCAAGAAATCAAGGATGCTATGAAAAGACAAAATCTAAGAATAATAGGAATTGATGAAAAAGAAGACTCCAGGCTCCAAGGTCCAGAAAATATTTTCAAAAAAATCATAGAAGAAAATTTTCCCAACTTAAAGAAAGAGATGTCCATAAATATACAAGAGGCCTACAGAACACCAAATAGACTAGACCAGAAAAGAAACACATCACGTCACATCATAGTCAAAACACTAAATCTACAGAACAAAGAAAAGATATTAAAAGCAGCAAGGGAAAAAGGCCAAGTAACATATGAAGGTAGACCTATCAGAATCACACCAGACTTCTCATCAGAAACTATGAAAGCCAGAAGGGCCTGGGCAAGCATCATGGAGACTCTAAGAGATCACAAATGTCAACCCAGACTACTATACCCTGCAAAGCTTTCAATCAACATAGATGGAGAAAACAAAATATTCCATGACAAAACTAAATTTACGCAATATCTATACAGCAAACCAACCCTACAGAAGATACTAGAAGGAAAACTCCAATCCAACGAAAACGAATTCACCCAAGAAAACAGGGCATACAGATAACATCCCAACAAAAATGAAAAGAAAACAAGCAATGAAACAAGGTAAGATCATCGACTCCATTACAAAAGGAACTAACATGCATTGGTCAATATTATCTATCAATATTAATGGACTCAACTCACCAATAAAAAGACACAGGCTAACAGAATGGTTACGGAAACAGGACCCAACATTCTGTTGCATCCAAGAAACACACCTATGCAACAAAGATAAACACTACCTCAGAGTAAAGGGCTGGAAAAATGTTTTTCAAGCAAATGGTTCCAGAAAACAAGCTGGAGTAGCCATCCTAATATCTAATAAAATAGACTTTCAACCCAAGTTAATCAAAAAAGATAAGGAGGGCCACTATATTCTCATCAAAGGAAAAATCCAACAAGAGGACATCACAATTTTGAATATCTATGCCCCAAATACAAGAGCACCTACATTCGTAAATGAAACAATATTAAAGCTTAAATCATACATTGATCCTAATACCTTAATAGTGGGAGACTTCAACACCCCACTCTCATCAAGGGACAGATCAACCAGACAGACACCAAATAGGGAAATAAAAGCACTCACAGAATCCCTAAATCAAATGGACCTAATAGATGTCTACAGATCTTTTCACCCAAACTCAAAAGAGTACACCTTCTTTTCAGCACCACACGGAACCTTCTCCAAAATAGACCATATAGTTGGTCACAAAGCAAGCCTCAACAGATACAAAAGGATTGAAATAATCCCTTGTATACTATCTGACCACCATGGACTAAAGCTGGACATCAACAACAACAGAAACAACAAAAAGCCGACACGCACATGGAAACTGAACAACTTACTACTCAATGACAGCTGGGTCAAGGAAGAAATAAAGAAAGAAATTAAAGACTTTCTAGAATTCAATGAAAATGAAGGCACAACATACCCAAATTTATGGGACACATTGAAAGCAGTGCTCAGAGGAAAATTTATAGCACTAAGTGCCTACAAGAAGAAATCCGTAACATCACATACAAACAACTTAATGGCCCAACTGAAAAACCTAGAAAAAAAAGAAGCAGATACACCCAAGAGGAGCAGACGGCTGGAAATAATCAAACTAAGGGCAGAAATCAATCAATTAGAAACAAATAAAATTATCCAAAGAATCAATGAAACAAAAAGCTGGTTCTTTGAGAAAATCAACAAGATAGACAAACCCTTAGCCAAACTAACTAAAAAGCAGAGAGAAACCATACAAATCAGCAAAATCAGACAGGAAAATGGGGACATAACTACAGACACTGAGGAAATCCAAACGATTATTAGGTCATACTACAAAAGCCTATATGGCACAAAATTTGAAAATCTAAATGAAATGGATAACTTTCTTGACAGATTCCATCTACCAAAATTAAGTCAAGATCAGGTAGAAAGACTGAATAGTCCTATATCTCCCAAGGAAATTGAAGCAGTCATTAACAGTCTCCCCTCCAAAAAAAGCCCTGGACCAGATGGCTTCAGCGCAGAATTCTACAAGACCTTCAAAGAAGTACTAACACCAATTCTCCTCAAACTATTCCATAAAATAGAAACAGAAGGAACACTACCAAACTCATTCTATGAAGCCACAGTCACTTTGATACCTAAACCACACAAAGATCCAACCAAAAAAGAGAACTTCAGACCTATCTCTCTTATGAACATTGATGCAAAAATACTCAATAAAATACTTGCAAACCGAATCCAAGAACACATCAAAGATATCATCCACCATGACCAAGTAGGCTTCATCCCAGGAATGCAAGGGTGGTTCAACATACGGAAATCCATCAATGTAATCCACCACATAAACAAAATGAAGGAGAAAAACCACATGATCATCTCCTTAGATGCTGAAAAAGCATTTGACAAAGTCCAACACCCATTTATGTTTAAAGTCTTGGAGAGATCAGGGATACAAGGCACATACCTAAAGATAGTAAAGGCAATATACAGCAAGCCTATAGCCAACATCAAACTCAATGGAGAGAAACTTAAAGCAATCCCACTGAAATCAGGGACAAGACAAGGCTGCCCACTCTCTCCATATCTCTTTAACATTGTACTTGAAGTCCTAGCCAGAGCAATAAGACAACTAAAGGAGATCAAGGGGATACAAATCGGAAAGGAAGAGGTCAAAGTGTCACTATTTGCAGATGATATGATAGTATACATGAGCGA
>NW_026596057.1:21599433-21701277 GCF_907164565.1 Psammomys obesus | reverse complement strand
AACAGATATAAAAAAAAAAAAAAAAAAAAAAAAAAAAAAAAAAAAAAAAAAAAAAAACAAAAAAAAAAAAAAAAAAAAAAAAAAAAAAAAAAAAAAAAAAAAAAAAGAAGACACAGAAATAAAACCACACACCTATGCATAATTGATTTTTTTACAAAGAAGCCAAAACCATTCAATGGAAAAAAGACAGCATCTTCAACAAATGGTCCTGGTATAACTGAATGTCTACATGTAGAAAAATGCAAATAGATCAAGGATATTTGTTCAACCATGCTCATGGCAGCTTTATTCATAATATCTAGAACCTGGAAACAACCCATATATCTTTCAATGGAAGAATGGATACAGATAATGTGATACATTTACACAATGGAATACTACTCAACAATTAACAACAAGGAAATCATGAAATTTGCAGGCAAATGGTGTGAATTAGAAAAGATCATCTTGACTGAGGTATCTCAGAAATAAGAAAGATACCCATGGTATATATTCATTTATACATTGATACTAAACCTATAATATTTGAATAAAACCACAAATATCTGTACTAATGACTGAGGATAGCTAGAAGGAGCTCCCTGGGTAAGATGATGTATCCTCATTGAGAAAGTCTAGCAGGATGGACATTGGAAAAGGAAAAAACAGAAAAAGGACAGGAGCCTACCACAGAGTGCTTCTGAAAGACTCTACTTAGCATTGTACCAAACAAGATGCTGAGACTCATAAAGAAACTTTGGGCAGAATGCAGGGAATCTTAGGAAAGAAGGGGGAGATAGTAAGACCTGAAGAGATCAGAAGCTCCACAAAGTGAACAATGAAACTAAAATATATGGGTACAGAACGCTTTTCTGAGACTGATACTCCAGTCAAGGACCATTCATGGATTTAACTTAGAACCCCTATTCAGATGTAGCCCATGGCAGCTCAATATCCAAGTGGGTACCCTAGTAAGCGGGATAGGGACTGTCTCTGACAGGAACTCACTGGCCAGCTCTTTGACCACCTTCCCGGGATAGGGGAATAACCTTGCCAGGTCACATAAGAGGACAATGCAGCCAGGTCTCATGTGACCAGGTTAGCTAGGGTCAGATGGAAATGGAGGAGGACCTCCCCTATTCGTGTACTTGGAGAGGGGCATAGAAGGAATGAGAGGGGGAAGGTAAAATTGTGAGGAGAGTATTGAGGGGACTATAGCTGGGACACAAAGTGAATAAACTGTTCTTAATATAAAAAACAAAATATCTCAGGGTCATTTTGATTTATATCTCCCTGATTACTAAGGTTGTTGAACATTTCTTTAGGTGTTTCTCTGCCATTCCATATTCCTTTACAGATAATTCTCTGTTTAGCTCCTTATCCCATTTTGTAATTGGATTACTTGATTTGTTGCTGTTTAACTTTGTGAGTTCTTTATTTATTCTGGATATTAGCCCTCTGTCAGATATACGGTTGCTGAAGATTCTTTCACAGTGTATAGGCTGTCGTTTTGTTCTGATGATAGTGTCCTTTGCTTTACAGAAGCTTTTCAGTTTTATGAGGTCCCAGTTCTTGATTGTTGTTCTTAGAACCTGTGTTGTTGGTGTTCTGTTCAGGAAGTTGTCACCTATACCAATGAGTTCTAGGCTCTTCCCCACTTTTTCTTCTAACTGATTTTTGTGTATATGGTTTAATGTTGAGATCTTTGATCCACTTGGATTTTAGTTTTGTGCAGGGTAATAAATATGGATATATTTTCATTTTTCTGCATGTAGATCACCAGTTAGAACAGCACCATTTGTTGAAGATGCTGTCTTTTTTCCATTGAATGGTTTTGGCTTCTTTGTCTAAAATCAATTATGCATAGGTGTGTGGGTTTATTTCTGGGTCTTCTATTCGGTTCCATTGATCCACCATTCTGTTTCTATGCCAATATCATGCACTTTTTATTATTATTGCTCTGTAGTACAGCTTGAAATCCTAGATTTCACCTTACACACATCAAAATGGCAAAGATCAAACACTCAAGTGACAACACAGTCTGGAAAGGTTATGGAGAATGGGGAACCCTCCTCCATTGCTGGTGGGAATGTAAACTTGTACAACCATTTTGTAAATAATTCTGGAGCTTTCTCAGCAATTAGGAATAGTGCTTCCTCAAGACCCAGCTATACCACTCCTAGGCATATATCCAAAATATGCTCAAGTACACAACAAGGATATTTGTTCAACCATGTTTATAGCAACTTTCTTTGTAATAGCCAGAACCTGAAAACAACTCAGATGTCCCACAAGGGAGGAATTGATACAGAAATTGTGGTATATTTACACAATGGAATACTACTTAGCAATTAAAAACAAGGAAATTGTGAAATTTGCAGGAAATGGCAGGATCTAGAAATGATCATCCTGATGAGGTATCCCAGAAGCAGAAAGACACACAGGTATATACTCACTTATAAGTGGATTCTAGTCATATAAGATAGCATAAACATACTTAAATCTGTACTCTTTAAGAAGCTAAACAGGAAGGAGTACCCAGGGTAATATGATCAATCCTCACTTAGAAAGACAAATGGAATGGACATTGGAAGTAGGAAAAAACAAGAAACAGTACAGGACCATACCATAGAGAGCCTATGAAAGACTCTACCTAGCAGTGTATCAAAGCAGATTCTGAAAGTCATAACAAAACTTTGGGCAGAGTACAGGGAATCATATGAATGAAAGTGGAGTTAGTAAGTCCTAGAGAGGACAGGAGCTCCAGAAGGACCAAATATATCTGGTCACAGGTGTCTTTTCTGAGACTGATTCTCCAGCTAAGGACTATACATGGATATAACCTAGAACCCCTGCTCTGATGCAGCTCATGGCAGCTCAGTATCCAAATGACCTCCCTAGTAAGGGGAACAGGGACTGTCTCTGACTTGAACTCATTGGCTGGATCTTTGACCTCCTCACCCTTTATGGTAGGAGCAGCCTAGATAGAATACAGAGGAGTGCATTGTAGCCAGTCCTGATGAGACCTGATAAACTAGGGTCAGACAGAAGGGGAGGAGGACCTCCCCTACCAATGGACTTAGAGAGGGGCAGGGAGGAGGTGAGGGAGGAAGGGTGGGATTGACAGGGAATGAGGGAGGAGGCTACAGTTGGGGTACAAAGTAAATAAACTCTATTTAATATAAAAATAAAAATTTAATAAAAAAGAAAAAAAGATAAATAATAAAAAAATAAAAATACACTAAAAAATATACCAAATACACTCAAGAAACTGAGTGTATCAACAACTTAAATCAAATCAGTCATGCCCTGAAGATAATGATAATAAATAATACCTTCACATAAACCAACAAATTAAAACAACAATAAAAACAAAACTCAGAGGCTTGCTATTGAATATATAAGACTCCAAATTCTCTTATACAATATAAAAGAGCAGTACTTCAACAGATTAATGTTAGTGTTTTGAAACATCATTGTAAACTAGAATCAAAAGTGATATGTAAATGCCCTGATATATAACAAAGAGCCCTAATTCCTTTGCTTCTCATAACCCAGTTTATTACAGGATTGTTGTCTAAACAGACCATTTCTTGCCTATGTCCTTCCTTAAAAGCTGCCATGGTTTTCTTTAACATCCAAACTCAAATACCTTTTCAGTTTGAAGCAGTATTCTACCAAAGGTATGCTCATTCTCACACTGTCTTGACCTTTCCTTCTAATCGTCTATAAAACCCTTGACTATCAAGCCACTGTCCATTGCCCTTTAGTTTAACCAATCTTCCAAAATTCTACTGAACAAAAGACACTTGCTCATCTCCCAGGGAATCATCTCTGCATGGAGGAGAGCAAAGTTCAGAGCCGCTGAAGGAGCCCAGGTGGATGTCAAACTAATATATTGACGTTGTCAGGATCACCAAGCAATATGAGACACATTCAGGTATGAGATGTAAAAAGGTGTTTTATCACAGGAAAGAGCAAGAAATCCTACAACCAATAGTGAGTGCCCTATTCAGGGGTGGCGGTGCATCTCCCCATTCAGAGAGGCAAAGGGTCGCTGTGCGTTTGGGACTCCTGGTTACAAAGTGAGTCCAGAACAGCTATGGCTTCTAGAGAAGCCCTGTCTTGAAAAACAAAAGCAAATAAACAAAATTCTCAAACAAACACAAAAGAAATATGCATCATCTGTCCAGCTAGAACAGCGGGTTTTTAATTTAACAAAATAACATTAAACAAATTCATCTTCCTAATTGTGAGCTTAGATATTATTTTATCTTAACAAATTGTATTTCAAATATGTGGGTGTAACTCTCTACAGAACATCAATTGTTAATATATTTTTAAAAAGTACAGTTAGCATCTCTAAGTACTCAAATAATCATGTTATTTTATTTTTGTATTTTATTGCATGAATCTATAATTCTTACTATATTTCATTAACATGTAAAAGCATTACAAAGACATTCAGATACACATTCATAACAAGGTATTTTCTTAATGTTCATAAAGTGTACTCTTACTTCTAAGGCTATTCATATTATCTAAGGTATTCAAATTAACTCAAGTGCATCTTTTACGGAATGCTGCAGAAGTCACATTAGGAATGCACAGATTATTCAGCTTTATTTCTACATTCTAATAATTCTGTCAAAATAATGTAATTTTTCTAAATAGTCTCAACAAGAGACTCTTACATAGCAGTCCCAAATACTCCTTAGTAAAATTATTGCTTGCAGAAATATTGCAAAGTTTTTTTTATCCTCCCTGTTGGTAATTATTTAAACCAACCTCTACAAACATAATAATCCATGTTAAAATACAACATGGATCTGAATCTCTAGAAAAAAACTGGCGATTCTCATGTGAGGGTCATTTTGCTTCATGGCTCCAGAAGTTTCAGTTGATGGTCAGTTGACTCTCTTGTGTCTAGGGCTAGGTGAAACAACATATTCTAGGAAAGATCCCTGTACCTGAAGCTTGTATCAGAAGGAATTCCTCCCACATAATAGCCAGGAAGTAAATGAGAGACAGAGAGAAAGAGAGAGGAAGAGGAAAAAGAAGAGGAAGGAGAGGAAGAGAAAGAAAAAGAGGAAGAAAATGAGATGATTGAAGGGAAAGAAGGCTGAGGAGGGGAGTAGAGGGGAAAGAAAAAGGAAAGAGAGGGGAGGAGAGAACAGTATACTCTAAAGACTATGTGTTCTTTAATTGAGTATCTACATACCTATTTGCTTGAAATAGGCACATTCGCCTTTCTATGGTCACTTAAGTTTTTTTTATTTTTTATTAATTACACTTTATTCATTTTGTATCCCCCCATAAGCCCCACCCTACCTCCCCTTTCTGCATGCATGCCACTCCCCAAGTCCACTGATAGGGGAGGTTCTCCTCTTCTTTCTGATCTTAGTCTATCAGTTCTCATCAAAAGTGGCTGCATTGTCCTCTGCTGTGGCCTGGTAAGGCTGCTCCCACCTCAGGGGGAAGTGATCAACGAGCAGGCCAATCAGATTATGTCAGAGGCAGTCCCTCTTCCCATTACTATGTAACCCACTTGGACCCTGAACTGCCATGGGCTACACCTGTGCAGGGGTTCCAGGTCATCTCCACGAATAGTCCTTGGTTGGAGTATGATTTTCTGGGAAGTTCCCTGTGTTCAAATGATCTTGTACTGTTGCTCTCCTTGTGGAGTTCCCGTCCCCTCCAGCTCTTACTATTTCCCACTTCTTACATAAAATTCCATTCACTCTGCCCATCAGTTGGCCATCAGGCTCAGCATCTGCTTTGACAGTCTACACTGCAGAAGCTTTCAGAGGCCCTCTGTGGCAGGTTTCAAGGTTGTTTCCTGTTTTCTTCTGGCTTTCAGAGGCCCTCTGTAGCAGGTTCCGAGGTTGTTTCCTATTTTCTTTTTCTTCTGATGTCCATCCTCTTTGCCTTTCAGGATGGGGATTGAACATTTTAGTTAGGGTCCTCTCTTTTGCTTAGTTTGTTTAGATGTACAAGATACTGGAAGGGAAAATACAACCCAAGAAAATTAGCTTCTGTCAAGAAAACACAGGAAATAATTAACCTTACTACAGCAAAACAAAAAGCAACCAAGCACACAACCTTATGAACACAGCCAACATCAAAATTAAAGGATCTAACAGCCACTGGTCATTAATTTCTGTCAACATCAATGGACTCAACTCTCTGGTAAAAAGACACAGATTAACAGAATGGATATGTAAGCAAAACCCAGCAATCTGTTGCATACAAGAAACACACCTAAGACACAAAGATAGACATTACCTGAGGGTAAAAGGTTGGAAGACGACTTTCCAAGCAAATGGACCCAAGAAACAAGCAGGAGTAGCCATTCTAATATCTGATAAAATAGACTTTCAACCAAGATTAATAAAAAGAGATGAGGAAGGACACTTCATACTCATCAAGGGAAAATTCCACCAGGAAGACATCACAATCCTGAACATCTATGCCCCAAATACAAGAGCACCCACATTTGTAAAAGAAACATTGATAAAATGTAAACCACATATAGATCCCCACACATTAATAGAGGGAAACTTCAACACCCCACTCTCAACAAAGGACAGGTCAACAAAACAGAAATTAAACAAAGAAACAATATCTCTGACAGAGGTCATGAATCAAATGGACCTCACAGACATCTACAGAACTTTACACACAAACACAAAAAAAAATTTACCTTCTTCTCAGCACCTCATGGAACCTTCTCCAAAATAGACCATATAGTTGGTCACAAAGCAAGCCTCAACAGATACAAGAAGACTGAAATAATCCCTTGTATCCTGTCTGATCACCATGGAATAAAGCTGAACTTCAACAACAACAGAAATAGCAAAAAGCCTACACACTCATGGAAACTGAACAACTTGTTACTAAATGACAGCTGGGTCACGGAAGAAATAAAGAAAGAAATTAAAGCCTTTCTAGAACTCAATGAAAATGAAGACACAACATACCCTAACTTGTGGGACACAATGAAAGCAGTGCTAAGAGGAAAGTTCATAGCACTAAGTGCCTTCAAGAAGAAATTCGAGACAGCTCATTCAAGCAACTTAATGGCCCACTTAAAAACCCTAGAAAAAGAAGAAGCAGACACACCAAAAAAAAGTAGATGGCTGGAAATAATCAAACTCAGGGCTGAAATCAATCAATTAGAAACAAATAAAACAATTCAAAGAATCAATGAAACCAAGAGCTGGTTCTTTGAGAAAATCAACAAGATCAACAAACCCTTAGCCAAGCAAACTAAAAGGCAGAGAGACACCATCCAAATCAACAAAATCAGAAATGAAAAGGGGGACATAACTACAGACACTGAGGAAATCCAAACAATCATTAGGACTTACTTCAAAAGTCTATATGCCACAAAATTTGAAAATCTAAATGAAATGGACAATTTTCTTGATCGATTTGACTCACCAAAGCTGAATCAGGACCAGGTAAAACAATTAAATAGTCCTATATCCCCCAAAGAAATAGAAGCAGTCATCAAAAGTCTCCCATCCAAAAAAAGCCCAGGACCAGATGGCTTCAGTGCAGAATTCTACCAGACCTTCAAAGAAGAGCTAACTCCAATTCTCTTCAAACTATTCCACAAAATAGAAACAGAAGAAATATTACCAAACTCATTCTATGAAGCCAAAATCACCTTGGTACCTAAACCTCACAAAGACTCAACAAAGAAAGAGAATTTCAGGCCAATCTCCCTTATGAACATTGATGCAAAAATACTTAACAAAATACTTGCAAACCGGATCCAAGAACACATCAAAGATATTATCCACTATGACCAAGTAGGCTTCATCCCAGGTATGCAGGGGTGGTTCAATATACGGAAATCCATCTATGTGATCCACCATATTAACAAACTGAAAGAAAAAAAACCACATGATAATCTCCCTAGATGCTGAAAAAGCATTTGACAAAATCCAACATCCATTCATGTTTAAAGTACTGGAGAGATCAGGGATACAAGGCACATATCTAAACATAGTAAAGGCAATATACAGCAAGCCTATAGCCAACATCAAACTGAATGGAGAGAAACTTAAAGCAATCCCACTGAAATCAGGGACAAGACAAAGCTGCCCACTCTCTCCATATCTCTTCAACATAGTGCTGGAAGTCCTTGCTAGAGCAATAAGACAGTCGAAGGAGATCAAGGGGATACAGATGGGAAAGGAAGAAGTCAAATTATCACTATTTGCAGATGATATGATAGTATATATGAGTGACCCCAAAAACTCTACCAGGGAACTCCTACAGCTGATAAACACCTTCAGCAAAGTGGCAGGATACAAAATTAACTCAAAAAAATCAGTAGCACTCCTGTATACAAAAGATAAAAGGGCTGAGAAAGAAATTAGAGAAACAACACCATTCACAATAGCCACAAATGACATAAAGTACCTTGGTGTAACCCTAACCAAGCAAGTCAAAGACTTGTATGAAAAAAATTTCAAGTCTCTGAAGAAAGAATTAGAGGAAGATATGAGAAGATGGAAAGATCTCCCATGCTCATGGCTTGGCAGGATTAACATACTAAAAATGGCCATCTTACCAAAAGCAATCTACAGATTTAATGCAATTCCCATCAAATTGCCAACACAATTCTTTACAGACCTGGAAAGAAAAATTATCAAATTCGTATGGAATAACAAGAAACCAAGAATTGCTAAAACAATCCTCTACAATAAAAGATCTTCTGGAGGTATCTCCATCCCTGATCTCAAGCTGTACTATAGAGCAACAGTTATAAAAACTGCATGGTACCGGCATAGAAACAGAATGGTGGATCAAAGGAATCGAACAGAAGACCCAGAAATAAACCCACACACTTACAGACACCTGATTTTTGACAAAGGTGCCAAAACCATACAATGGAAAAAAGATAGCATCTTCAACAAATGGTGCTGGTCCAACTGGATGTGTACATGTAGAAAAATGAAAATAGATCCATACTTATCACCCTGCACAAAACTGAAGTCCAAGTGGATCAAAGACCTCAACATAAAACCAGACACATTAAATCGGGTAGAAAAAAAAAGTGGGGAATACCCTAGAACTCATTGGTACAGGAGACAACTTCCTGAACAGAACACCAACAGCACAGGCTCTAAGAGCAACAATCAATAAATGGGACCTCATGAAATTGAAAAGCTTCTGTAAAGCAAAGGACACCGTCATCAAAACAAAGCGACTGCCTACAGATTGGGAAAGAATCATCACCAACCCTCTATCTGACAGAGGACTCATATCCAATATATATAAAGAACTAAACAAGCTGAAAAGCAACAAACCAAGTAATCCACTTAAAAAATGGGGAACAGTGCTAAAGAGAGAATTCTCTGCAGAGGAATATCGAATGGCAGAGAAGCACCTAAAGAAATGCTCAACCTCAGTAGCCATTAGGGAAATGCAAATCAAAACAACCCTGAGATTTCACCTTACACCCATCAGAATGGCCAAGATGAAAACCTCAAGGGACAACACATGCTGGAGAGGTTGTGGAGAAAGGGGAACCCTGCTCCACTGCTGGTGGGAATATAAACTGGTACAACCACTCTGGAAATCAATCTGGCGCTTTCTCAGACAACTAGGAATAGCGCTTCCTCAAGATCCAGCCATACCACTCCTAGGCATATACCCAAAAGAGGCTCAAGTACACAAAAAGGACATTTGCTCCACCATGTTTGTAGCAGCTTTATTAGTAATAGCCAGAAGCTGGAAACAACCCAAATGCCCCTCAACTGAAGAATGGATGCAGAAACTGTGGTACATCTATACAATGGAGTATTACTCAGAAAAAAAAAAAAGGTCACTTAAGTTTTAAATCCAGAAATTGATAAGTATTATAATTAAGTCTGAATCATCATAATCCAATCCACCCTGCAGTTATCCTCTAGTCATTGCTGCATTTGGAACCATGTAATTATTATCCACGATATGGGAGGATATTTAAGATGAAAACTGTAGTACCACAGGATTATTTTGCAGGATGAAATTCAAGTCTATATCATTTTATTATATCCATGGATATTCTAATACTCATTAATGAGAGCTCATGTTTTCCCTCTACATTTATAATTAATTATAAAACCTACCATTCAGAAAATATGAATTCACCAATACCAATTATTTCTTCCTTACTGTTTAAGTAAGTTTGTTCTTCCCTGTGTCTAAATTTGAGAAAATGAGTATATCTACATTGAACCAATCTTTATCTCTCTTAGTAGTCTAATGTTTTGCTAAATTAACAATGTTCTTGACCTTAAGCTCTCAAATCATTAGTTTATTGTTAATTTTCCACTTGTACATAATACAGCTTGTTTACACTCCCCCCTTACTCTCTCTCAGCTTCCTCCTGCTTCTTCAACTCCAGAGCTCTCCTCCTTAAAAGTAATCTTTTCACATTAGTATGTTTTAGTTTTCCTTCACTACCCATTGGTTTAACCAGAAGCATTTACATGATCATAGGTTTGAAACTATACATGAGAGCCTGATTCACTTATCCATAAACAGGCAACTTAAGAAACTGACCCCATGTCTTTAAGAATCTTCCATTAGCCACTACTCAAGAGGAAATGCTTGTGCTTTGTAAGTCTCTTCCTCTTCCATGACTGTTGAAGTAGTTAGTCTTCAGTATTGGCTTCAATACTGTAGTCTTCAGTCTACAGTATTGGCAGTGATAACCAGAAATGATGTGATTTCTTGTTTCAAATGGCTATATTGTGCACATAAAATGATATTTCACAGCCCTTTTCTCATTTGAGTTTTATATTCTTCCTGCCCTTACTTCAACATTGTTCCCCAGCATTGTGTATAGGGGATACAATTGTCTTGTTTATATTTGAGTATTCAATATGCCATCAGTTTTTAACATGTCGGGCAACCATAAATTGCTTCATTCATTGCAAATGATGCTAAATAAACAAATAACTAGAAAGTTAGTTAAATAAATAAATATAAACATATAAATAAACAAATAAAATGAGGCTACTCTGATTAAGACTAGAAGTAGCATTTGTCTTTGGGAATAAACACAAATATTGAGATGGCAGTTTGGTACTTTACCAATTTGTAAAATCTAAATAGTAAGTGTCTCCCTAGGACTCATGATTTTCCCAGACATGTTCTTTTCCACTGAATTTTTAATACCCGGCATAGACTACTTCCTGTAGAGAAGGGTTCAATTCTAACCAGAGAACACCTACTTAGCCCATATTGTCACAATGTTTAAGTGTATGTTTATATTTAACAAACAAGTGAGATAATTTGAAATGTTCAGATTTTATTAATTGAAAGTATGACTTTTAAAATTTTATTTATTTTTTCATTATTACAATTTATTCATTTTTGTATCCCAGCTGTAATCCCTTCCCTCATACCCTCTCCATCCCATCCTCTTTTCCTCTTTTCTTCCCTTGCCCCTACCCCAGTCCATTGATAGGGGAGGTCTTCCTCCTCTTCCAGCTGTCCATAGCCTATCAGGTCTCATCAGGACTGGCTGCATTGTTTTCCTCTGTGGCCTAGTACAGCTGCACTGCCCCCAGGGGGAGGTAATCAAAGAGCCAGCCACTGAGTTACATATGCTGTTTGTATAACATATATTGAGGAGGCATGCAGAGACCGATCAACTGATCATACTAACAATTGTACTGTATTCTTACTGGATAATTATGTTTCATTTAAATCCCATGAGAAAAAAAATTCTCAGTCAGACTATTTCCTGATTACTTACCAGAATTTGTTGCTGTACCAAGTTTGCATTGCTTATACCTGCCCTTATACATCTGTGTTTTTTGAAGATACACTTTCCAAGATATGAATAAAAACCAAGCTGATGCAGTGTTCTCTGTTTTATGTGCTGACTCTGAATTTATAACTTCAGGCTTACTTGTCAAAAAACAAGGCAAACTAACTTCTTTTTATTTCTCATATGGTTACATATATAAAGGTATTTTTATAAGCATGGAAATTGGTTTATATAAACTTATATTTTAATTTGGTATGTACTTGTAATTGTACAGGAAACTAAATGTATAATTAAAGTAAGTGGTTTTATGCTTTTAAAATTTTAGAATTACAGGTCACTGTACCATTATTATAGACATATATTCAAATTTATGTACTTATGACTATTTTGATCACCATTAAGCAGATGGCTCCTATTTAAATATTTTATTTATGATATCTGTGACATTAAATTGACTACTACTTAATAAATAGATTGATAGATAACTTTATTTTGGACATATGTTATTTTAAAATATTGGTTTAATGGCATGGGAGTTTCATATCTAATATTTTTCACTGTTATGTTTCACTAATGCTGGGATCTTAACTCAGAGAGAAAATGTTGTTATTGCAAATTTTGTGTAAGAAAACAATTCAGGTATAAGAAGATTGTCCTGATAAATTGGTTTCCTTCTTTCTACAATACCTATGTGTCATGCCATTTTTTTCCCTGACTGACACTGTTGTGATAGATATTCTATTTTTATTGTGCTTCTGGTTCTCTTCTTTTCTCCTTCCTTAATATCCTTAAGAGAGTTTTCCAAGTCATTGAGTCATGAAACTAAAGTGTCTACTTTTTTATATAACATACGATTTGCCTGTGTAGTCTGGCCAATTTAGTATTCATCTTCTACAAATCCTTAGAAGAAGTCATTTTGCACACTTGAATAATATACATCTCAGTTGTCTGTTGGCATACCTGGCGGTCTCACTTTCATTGTGGAATGTAATTTGTTCCCGAGCATTAGCTCTTGGATTTTATTTTCAATATATTGGTGTAGTTTCAATACCCAAGCTAAACTTTGCTCACCCACCCACAGTCAAGGACATAAATAAATGACATTCGGAATAAAAGAAGACTCCAGCTAAAAGATACTACATGTCATTAGATACTAATTCTAAAGTTATCAAAGCTTTTGTTTCTCACAAAGGTATTACAACAGTTGGCATAAGAAAAATTTTATGTTCCTGATATGAAATCATTATTATTATTTTTATTAATCAATTAAATTTACATCTCATTCATAGGCCCCTCCTTCTTCTCTTCCCATACCCACCCAAACTCCTGCATCTTCTCTTCCCTATTCCTCAGATAGCGGAGACTCCCCTCACACAGAAGCTGATCTACATGGTTCATTTTCCTCCCCTGTGGCCTTGTAGGGAAGGCCCATCCGGGGGAAGTGATCAAAAAGCAGGCAACATAGTCCTTGTCAGAGGTATCCCCCACTCCTAAAGCTAGTGGACCAACATGAGGACTAACGTGTACATCTGACTTATCTTTTTTGGGTTCTTTGCGTAAGAATAAGTCTATTTTTTATTATTTGAGTAAACTCTGCTTATGAGTGAGTATATACCATGTGTATCTTTCTGGGTATTTTTTATCTCACTCAGGAGGATCTTTTCTAGTTCCATCTATTTGCCTGAAATTTCATGATTTCTGTTTAACTCTGTGTCCCATTTTTAACTGGGTTATTTTGTTTGCTGGTGTTTATTTATTTATTTTTTTTTTTTTGAGAACTTTACTTATTCTGGGTATTAGCTCTCTGTCAGATATAGGGTTGGTGAAGATCTTCTCCCAGTCTGTAGGCTGTCATTTTGTTCTGGTGACAGTGTCCTTTGCTTTACAGAAGTTTTTCAGAGTTGTGAGGTCCCATTTAGTGATTGTTAATCTTAGAGCCTCTGCTGTTGGTGTTCTGTTCAGGAGGTTGTCTCCTATGCCAATGAGTTCTAGGTTTTTCCCCACTTGTTCTTCTAACAGATTTAGTGTGTCTGGATTTATGTTGAGGTCTTTGATCCACTTGAATTTTACTTTTGTGCAAGGTGATAAGTAAGGATCTTATTTACATTTTTCTACATGTAGACATCCAGTTAGACCAGCACCATTAGTTGAATATGTTGTCTCCCCAACTTTCCCCCAGTCCCCATTGTATGGTCTTGGCTTATTTGTCAAAATTCAGGTGTCCATAGCTATGTATGTGGGTTTATTTCTTGTTACAGGCCTGGGGATATAGAACATGGATCATCTGGTATTAGAGAAATAGAAGCACATTTTTCTCATTCATTTTATTTTCTTATGTTATAACAAGAAATTTGGATCTGAATTTGTAGATTTACAAATATGATTTACATATTCAGAAAAGCAACTCACAACAATACCACCACAAAGTTGTAGGAAAGTCATATGCCATGATCCATGATTCCTCCATCAATCTGTGAGAAAACAGAAAACAAGAGAACTGTAGGTACTGATAACTTTCCTGTATGTTTTAAATATCTGAAGGTTACATTCCTTAAACATATGTGTATTGGTGTATACAAGGGCCTCTTCCAGCCTTTTGAAGAGGTGCCCTCACCTCTTCTTTTACCACATCCCCTAGCTTATATCATGGCTTCCAGTTTAGTGTTTGTATAAGATGCCTGAGTGTGCGAATAAATGGGCCTCTGATTATTGTGCTTTCTCTTGGATTTTTTTCTTTTGTTGGTTTGTCTTGATTAACTTTATTGCAATGGCTTTTATTTTATCTTATTTTTGTTTCACTAAATTTTAAGAAATAAAAGAATGCCAACCTAGACATTAGGGATAATAAAAGGTTAATATCTGAACTGTTATTGATGGCGCTATATAACCAATATAAAATGGGTTGCAGAGTTTATGTGCCTTTTTTTGGGTACAGCTTGGTAAAATATATATTTTCCTTTCTTTTCTTTTTCAATGATGTTTTATTTTAATTTTCAGCTTTGGAGAGTTGTTGTTATTTTGGTATTTTTTTAAGAACTAAAATTGGGTACATAGGGATGGAGACAAAGTGTAGAATGATTTGGAAAGGGAAGAATATGATCATAATATATTTAAAGATAAACACTGAGTTAGAAAATAAAAACAGTGTTAAATATTTATTGTTTCAGATTTAAAAAGGGAAAGGTTCTATATTTTTAATAGATAAAGGAATATTTAATAGTTGTACATGATATTATTGACCAAAAAAGGATTATTGACCAAACAAGATGAATGGATTTATTTGAAATTTAATTATCCAATATCCAAAACTATTTTCTTCATGCTAATGTAACTAATTGAAATGAAATAAATTGTCAAAAGCTTTCCAATGAAGTCATGATTCAAGATCAAATAAGCAAATGTACCTGTATGGATTCAAAACATTTTCAGTTTCTAGGCTAGTGTGTACCTTAGTCATGTGCTACAAATGTCCATATGTAATTGCTCAATACTAATAATTAATTTTGTTTTATTTCTGTTGGGAGCTATACAGATAATTTTATGATTGATGAAAGCAAAGATAAATTGAAGACTACTAACTTTTGCAGGAAGTAACCATGTCAAAATATTTAATAGTGTAGGCAAGAGAGACAAATCTTAGAGACTGGATTTCAGACTCTATAAAAAACAGTGAACTGTTCCCCTTTCTCCACAACCTCTCCAGCATGAGTTTTCCATTGAGTTTTTCATCTTGGCCATTCTGATGGGTGTAAGGTGAAATCTCAGAGTTGTTTTGATTTGCATTTCCCTAATGGCTAATGAGGTTGAACATTTCTTTAAATGCTTCTCTGCCATTCGATATTCCTCTACAGAGAATTCTCTCTTTAGCTCTGTTCCCCATTTTTTTAAGTGGATTACTTGGTTTATTGCTTTTCAGCTTGTTTAGTTCTTTATATATATTGGATATGAGTCCTCTGTCAGATAGAGGGTTGGTGATGATTCTTTCCCAATCTGTAGGCAGTCATTTTGTTTTGATGACAGTGTCCTTTGCTTTACAGAAGCTTTTCAGTTTCATGAGGTTCCATTTTTTGACTGTTGCTCTTAGAGCTTGTGCTGTTGATGTTCGTTTCAGGAAGTTTTCTCCTGTACCAATGAGTTCTAGGGTATTCCTTACTTTTTTTTTCTAGCCGATTTAATGTGTCCGGTTTTATGTTGAGGTCTTTGATCCACTTGGACTTCAGTTTTGTGCAGGGTGATAAGTATGTATCTATTTTCATTTTTCTACATGTAGACATCCAGTTGGACCAGCACCATTTGTTGAAGATGCTATCTTTTTTCCATTGTATGGTTTTGGCATCTTTGTCAAAAATCAGGTGTCCGTAAGTGTGTGGGTTTATTTCTGGGTCTTCTGTTCGATTCCATTGATCCACCATTCTGTTTCTATGCCAGTACCATGCTTCTCCACTGCTGGTGGGAATGTAAACTGGTACAACCACTCTGGAAATCAATCTGGCACTTTCTCAGACAACTAGGAATAGCGCTTCCTCAAGATCCAGCCATACCACTCCTAGGCATATACCCAAAAGAGGCGCAAGTACACAAAAAGGACATTTGCTCCACCATGTTTGTAGCAGCTTTATTTGTAATAGCCAGAAGCTGGAAACAGCCCAGATGCCCCTCAACTGAAGAATGGATGCAGAAACTGTGGTACATCTATACAATGGAGTATTACTCAGCAATGAAAAATAAGGAAATCATGAAATTTGCAGGTAAATGGTGGGACCTGGAAAGGATCATCCTGAGTGAGTTGTCCCAGAAGCAAAAAGACAGGCATGGTATATACTCATTCATATAAACATACAACATAGAATAAACCCACTAAAATCTGTACATCTAAACAAACTAAGCAAAAGAGAGGACCCTAACTAAAATGTTCAATCCCCATCCTGAAAGGCAAAGAGGATGGACATCAGAAGAAAAAGAAAATAGGAAACAACCTCGGAACCTGCTACAGAGGGCCTCTGAAAGCCAGAAGAAAACAGGAAACAACCTTGAAACCTGCCACAGAGGACCCCTGAAAGCTTCTGCAATATAGACTGTCAAAGCAGATGCTGAGCCTGATGGCCAACTGATGGGCAGAGTGAATGGAATTTTATGTAAGAAGTGGGAAATAGTAAGAGCTGGAGGGGACAGGAACTCCACAAGGAGAGCAACAGAACAAGATCATTTGAACACAGGGAACTTCCCAGAGACTCATACTTCAACCAAGGACTATTCGTGGAGATGACCTGGAACCCCTGCACAGATGTAGCCCATGGCAGTTCAGTGTCCAAGTGGGTTACATAGTAATGGGAAGAGGGACTGCCTCTGACATAATATGATTGGCCTGCTCATTGATCACTTCCCCCTGAGGGGGGAACAGCCTTACCAGGCCACAGTAGAGGACAATGCAGCCACTTTTGATGAGAACTGATAGACTAAGATCAGAAAGAAGAGGAGAACCTCCCCTATCAGTGGACTTGGGGAGTGGCATGCATGCAGAAAGGGGAGGGATGGTGGGATTGTGAGGGGAGGAGGGAGGGGCTTATGGGCGGATACAAAATTAATAAAGTGTAATTAATAAAAAAAAAGAAAAAGAAAAAAAACAAAAAACAGTGAACTGCAGGTTCAAGGAGAGAGTCAGTCTCAAAAGTAAAATGAGAAGCTGAAGAGGAAGATGCCAAATGACAAATTCAGGTGTATATATGGGTAATATGGGTAGTAATTTAATTTTTAAACAATAATTGCATACTGTATAAATACGATGTACCATAACTTTCAAGAAATGTATCAGAAAAAAAACTTGATGTTTATATAATAGTATTTTAATTATTTGTTTTCTATCATTCAAAAATTTAAAAAGAAAATATCATAAACATCCTTCAATAGATTACACTGAATAATACAGATAAATTATATCACATGCACACAAGGGGATTTTCATTATAAAACCCTGAAAAAGAATGACACTTTCTGTATGTACATGTATATGTATGTATCTATATTGTTTTTTACTTTTTATTACTTTTATTGAACACGGATGCTTTTCTCACACAACATATCTTAATTATTGTTTCCCCTCCATTTACTCCTCCTAGTTTTTTCCCACATTTCCTTTCCTCCAGATTCAATCACGTTCCTTCTCCTTTTTAAAAAAAGATCAGACTCCTAAGAAATATCAACAGAATGACAAAATATAATATAATGCTATGAAGCAAAAACTAGCACAGCAACCCACGAGTAGGTAAAGTACCTAGAGAAGGAACATTATTGGGTTCACTGGTTCTCATAATCATGAGTCCCAAAGTTAATAAACTGTAACTAATATTAAAAAAAAAGATGAAAAAATAAATAAATAAAATCTCAATGCAAAAAAAATTTCTAAACTAATAACTATGATATATACACAAAGGACTTGGCGTAAACTCATGTAGGCCCTGTCATTGCTGCTTTAGTCTGTATTAGCTCATATTTGTCTTGCTTAGCTGATTCTGAGGGACTTAGTCTCCTAGTGTTCTCCTTTACACTTTTACATTCTTTCTGTCTCCTCTTTCATGGGAGATTTCTTGAACTCTGGGGTGAAGGACGTGATGGAGACCACCAATTTGGATTCTATCTTCTCATAATATCTGCCAGATCTCTGTACCAACTCCTTTCTGCTACTAGATGAAGCTTCACTGATGATAACTGGATCAGGTACTAATCTATGTGTATAGCAGAATATAAATAAATATGTATTTTTCAGAATTTTAATATTTTTAATATTAAAATTAAAATTAATATTATATAAATATTTTAATATTTTTCAGAATTTTTTAGACACATTATGTTTGGCTTTACCCTAGATCTTTGGGTTACTTAGCATCTGGTTCTTGGTTACCCAAGCTGTGCTGGATATAAGTTTCTTATTATGGAGTGGGCCTTACATCCAATCAGACATTGGTTGGCTACTTCACTAATTTCTGTGCCACTATTAAATGAGCATATTTTGCAGGACAAATTGTAAGCCAACAATTTTGTGGCTGAGTTGGTGTCCATGAGTCTCTTTCAGTAGCTTTTAGAGTACCTTACAGGACCGAAGGCATTAGAACATAGGGTTGAAGGATCTGTGTAGGCACCAGCTAGACTTCTTACTGTTTAAAAACTTGTGTGGATGCTGTTCTCTGCCTTTAAACCCTACTGTCAGTTTTTGGAGAGCAACCCTTTGTCTTAGCATAAGCCTGAGTTGTTTTAGGGATTTCCATGACACTCTCTTGGTCAACAACTAAATTGAATGCATATTCGTGATTATTAGATGTCCTCATAGGATGATGTTCGTATATTTCTGGAAGCTTCCACTGCACTGTTTGCATACCAACTCGGGGTTCCTCAATTCCAGCTGTCTCTTCTCCGATTCTATTAGCCCAATCCATCTCATGTCTTACCTGTTCCCTGCCCCTCATGTCTCCTCCCATCACAGTCCAAACATAAATTCAATTATATATATATATAATTATATATAATATATATTATATATAATACGTATTATATATGTATTATATATAATTGTGTATATTATATATAATTGAATATATATATACATTATGTATAAAAAAATATATATAATTGAATACTTGTAAATCTCAATCGGAAGGGAAAATAGACCACACAGAGGGAATGGTGGAAGAGTGGGAACAAGGACCATCAGAGCCAATCATCCAGGGCTCAGAGGGGCCTATGGATTCTGAAGAACCAACCAAGTCTCACCCTCCCTCTTTCTTCCTCCTATCCCCTTCTCCTAGTCCACTAAAAGGGGGGTATTCTCCACTATTGCCATCTGCCCATAGCTTGTTAAGTCTCATCAGGACTGCCTGGATCTTCTTTCTCCTTGGCCTAGCGAAGCTGCATCACCAGGGGTGAGTGATCAAAGAGCAGGCAACTGAGTTCATGATAGAGGTAGCCTCTGCTCCCCTTACTCAGGAATCTACATGGAGACTGAGCTGCCAATTGGCCACATGTGAGTAGGGGGTCTCTTCTTTAATTTTCTTTTTAAAAAACTTGAAATTTTTATAATCTAAGATTTTAACTTGTTTGGATAGAGTTACCCCCAAGATATTTTAAATTATTCAGCGCTATTGTGAATGGGTTCTTTTCCTCTTTTCTTTCTTTATTTCTTTTTTTTTTTTTTGAGTCTATTTGTCATTTGTATATAAGAGGACTACTGATTCTTTTTTGAGTTAATGTTGTATCTAGCCATTTTGCTGAAAGTGTTTATCAACTGTGGAATATCTGTGGTGGAATTTTTAGGGTCATTTATCTTATATGTACTTTTATGTCACTTACAAATAAGGATAATTTGTCCATCTTGTTGATTTTCTTGAAGAACCAACTCTTTGTTTCAATGACATATTGTATTGTTTTCTTTGTTTCTGTTTTATTGTTTTTAGCACTCAAATTGATTATTTCTTGTTGTCTACTCCTGTTGGGTGTATTTACTTCTTTTTGTTCTAGAACTTTCAAGAATGCTGTTAGGTTGCTAATGTGAAATCTTTCCATTTCTTTTCTTTCCCTTCTTGTTTTTATGTAGGCACTTAGGTCTATGTACTCTCCTCTGAGCACCACTTGTGTTTGTGTGTGTGTGTGTCCTCTATGTTTTGCTATGTTGTGTATTTGTTTTTATTGCATTCTAGAAAGTCTTTAATATTTTTCTTTCTTTCCTTATTTACCCATTTTTTTTATTTAGTAGAGAATTGTGAATTTTCCATGGGTTTGTAAGCTACTGTTGTTTCTGTTGTTGACCTCCTGATTAAATCTGTGATGATCTAATAGGATGATAGACATTATTTCAATTTTCTTGTATCTGCTGACATTTTTTGTCTCTGAAAATTCTTTTGTTTTAGCATAAAATGTTCTGTATATGTTAGGTCTTTTTTTTTTTTAAATAATTTCTGTTTACTGCAGTGTTTTTCTGCTTAGTTTTGGTCTGCATTACAGTTCAGGGGTGAGAGTTAGGTATTGAAGTCTCCCACTATTATTGTGTATTATATCAGTGTGTGCAATAGCTGATATATGCCATTATTGTTTGTTTAACAACTTTGGGTGCTTTTTTGTTTGGGGCGTAGATGTTTAGAACTAAATTGTCATCTTGGTGCATTTTGCTATTCCTGCTGTGTTGATCTTCTATGCTACTTCATAGTGATGGGCAAATACTACTACCACACTTATTCTAGTTTTTATTTTTTCTTGACACTTTCTTATCTGATGAATCACTCATCTTTTCCTGGCATGTTGTTCAGGAAGTTAAGGTCATTGTATAGTTTATATTGGGAGCTGTATTTCGACATCCAATTATCACATATGCTGGGCTTTTCAATTTATTTCTTCACCCATTTCTGTGCAGCAAGCATAAGTACAATTTCTGGAAAACAACTCATAACCTTAAAATTATTACTTGAGCTGAGGATAACTGAAAGTGACAATATTTTGCTGCAAACCTATGAGACATGCCTGAAGGATTTTGAGAAAGGTAGTCATAATGTACCAAAGTCATCACCTACAAAAGTCATAAAAATACAGTATATTTACATTAATAAGATTATGTATATATCATTAGAACTCACAATTAATTTATAAACATGTGTATTTATTAATTTTTATGTGTAGAGGTGCTTTACTTCAGATATGTCAGTGTACCATATGCACGCAGAGCCCATACGGGCCCAAAAATGGTATCAACTTATAAATGAACTGGCTTGTGAGCTACCCTGTGAATGATGTAAGCCAAACTGAGCTTCTTTGGGGGACTAGCAATCACTTCAGCACCTAAAATTTATGATTCAGTCTTATGTTTTATTATGCTTTATAAAAGATGAACCCAGGAAATAATTGGACAGATCCTATTAAATCAACAGTACTTTTTTAACAGTGAGTCAATCAACAAACTAATCCTGTTATTAAAAGGATTTTATTTTATTTAATTAAATACAATAAAAAATTATAAGATACTATTCATTAATTTTCTAATGTTAATTCTTATTAAAAATCAAGATCAATATGAACAATACCATACAGATGAAGAATAACAGTAAATATTAGCAAAAAAATTTAGTTATTATGTCATTAAATACTAATATCAGTTTCATTCATTAGAAATACAAAGTAGCAATAATTATTAAGTTAATTTCTATACTTTTGTCAAATCAGGGAATATACATATCACATTTACATATTGCATAAATTACCTAGAAATTAATGTTTTTAAAAAATTGTTTGTATTGGTTTATTTATTTATGTTAAAAATTACATTTAAAAATAGTCTACTTATTAAAAGTAGTAACCTATGATTAATATAAAAAAGACATGCATGGTATATACTCACTCATATAAACATACAATATAGAATAAACCCACTAAAATCTGTACATCTAAACGAACTAAGCAAAAGAGAGGACCCTAACTAAAATGTTCAATCCCCATCCTGAAAGGCAAAGAGGATGGACATCAGAAGAAAAAGAAAATAGGAAACAACCTCGGAACCTGCTACAGAAGGCCTCTGAAAGCCAGAAGAAAACAGGAAACAACCTTGAAACCTGCCACAGAGGGCCTCTGAAAGCTTCTGCAGTATAGACTGTCAAAGCAGATGCTGAGCCTGAAGGCCAACTAATGGGCAGAGTGAATGGAATTTTATGTAAGAAGTGGGAAATAGTAAGAGCTGGAGGGGACAGGAACTCCACAAGGAGAGCAACAGAACAAGATCATTTGAACACAGGGAACTTCCCAGAGACTCATACTTCAACCAAGGACTATTCGTGGAGATGACCTGGAACCCCTGCACAGATGTAGCCCATGGCAGTTCAGTGTCCAAGTGGGTTACATAGTAATGGGAAGAGGGACTGCCTCTGACATAATCTGATTGGCCTGCTCATTGATCACTTCCCCCTGAGGTGGGAGCAGCCTTATCAGGCCACAGCAGAGGACAATGCAGCCACTTTTGATGAGAACTGATAGACTAAGATCAGAAAGAAGAGGAGAACCTCCTCTATCAGTGGACTTAGGGAGTGGCATACATGCAGAAAGGGGAGGGAGGGTAGGATTGGGAGGGGAGGAGGGAGGGGCTTATGGGGGGATACAAAATGAATAAAGTGTAATTAATAAAAAATTAAAAAAATCATTGAAATGAATAGTTGAAAAAAAATAGAATAAAGAATTAGTCAAAACCTTCTGTTAATTAGACCACATAGTAGAATGGAGTTTAACTTTATAGAGGTATCATAATACTTTGTTAGATATAAACTATGGCTTTGTTAAATAATATATCTCTTATAAAAAATATATCTGGGCAAAGGGTTTTTTTTCTGAAACTGTTTTGCTTGGACGAAGCTCGTGGGTAGCTCAATAACCAATTGGTTTCCCATAGTAAGGGGAACAGGGACTATCTCTGACAGGAACTCAATGGCAGGCTCTTTGACCTCCCCACCCCCCGAGGGAAGGAGCAGTCCTGCTAGGCCACAGAGGAGTACTTTGCAGCCAGCCTTGAAGATACCTGATAAAACAGGGCCAGATGAAAGGGGAGGAGGTTCTCCCCAATCTGTGGACTTGGAAAGGGGCAGGAAGAAGTTTAGGGAGGGAGGGTGGGATTGGGAGGGAATAAGGGAGCAGGATACAGCTGGGATACAAAATTAATAAAATATAACTACTAATAATAAACAATAAAAAAGAATGAAAAAGGTTTATTCAGTACTAGAAAAGTTAATATTTAAAAAATAGTGTTTATCAGAATAATTCTTTCTTTATGTAATTATTTCTGTATACTAATTTATCTTTAATCTTCTGTGCAATTTGATAGCCAGAATTATAGTGCCTAACAGCAGTAATAAAAACAAGCAACATATCTTAAAAAATAAAAATAAAAAGTAGTAACATTACATCAGTTCTAAACCAAGACCTCCAAAAGAATTGAAAAATATGAAAAGCCACAAAAATTCAAACTCATCCATGAATATAACAATCAAATAATCAATGTTCATGTCAGGTTAAAAATACTTTATGTAAATGGTGCCGAACTCATAGATTCAGATATCTTTTTTTTTACATGTAGTTTTAAATTATTTTTTTAGAACCAAGAACCTGCTCAAAATGATAAATTCTTCTGTCTTGAAGTTAAAAATTCCTGTTTACAAAAAATATGATATTAGTACATCTCCAATTTACATAATCATATAGCTTCTCTGCCAGAATACACTAATGCAAACACATACACATGTTCAGCTTACATACACATACATAGAAACTCAAACAAACATATACACATACACATATGTAAATCTTAAAATCTATGATGAACAATAGACAAAAACGCAGTCAACTGAATAATAGCTGACACATACAAGCATTAAAACTGCACATATTAATGGTTTACCAAATGACAGTTCAATACATATATGCACTATGTAATATATGTCAAGTTAAGCATGTCTATCTCATATACTTACCATTTTTTCATTTGTTCATTTTTATTTCTTATTTTATTTACAGTTTATTCACTTACAAAGATTCAGATATCTTAAAGGACTACGCAGTGTGCCTCTTTGAAAACCTGTCCATCATGTCAGAGTATGTGTGGTTATGTGTTGGCATATGTGTGCCTAAGTATGTGTTACATATAATTAAACAGAGTTCACATTCACAATCCATTATTATTAACTGTAGTTATGGTTAATCATGAATTGCCTTTAAATAGTCAAATTTCTCCTTCTTCTGATGTCCAGCCTCTTTGCCTTTCTGGATACTTAGGAGCCTGACACAGAGGACCTCTGAAAAGCTCTGCCCTGCAGACTATCAATGTAAATACTGAGACTTATGGGCAACCTTTGGGCAAAGTGCAGGGAATCTTAGGAAAGAAGTGGGAAACAGTAAGATCTGAAGATCTGGAGAGGACAGGAACTCCACAAGGAGAGCAACAGAACCAAAAAAAAAAAAAAAATTGAGCACAGGGGTCTTTCCTGAGACTGCTATTCCAACCAAGGACTATGCATGAAAATGGAATTCTATGTAAGAAGTGGGAAATAGTAAGAGCTGGAGGGGACGGGAACTCCACAAGGAGAGCAACAAAACAAGATCATTTGAACACAGGGAACTTCCCAGAGACTCATACTCCAACCAAGGACTATTTGTGGAGATGACCTGGAACCCCTGCACAGGTGTAGCCCATGGCAGTTCAGGGTCCAAGTGGGTTACATAGTAATGGGAAGAGGGACTGCCTCTGACATAATCTGATTGGCCTGCTCGTTGATCACTTCCCCCTGAGGGGGGAGCAGCCTTACCAGGCCATGGTAGAGGACAATGCAGCCACTTTTGATGAGAACTGATAGACTAAGACCAGAAAGAAGAGGAGAACCTCCCCTATCAGTGGACTTGGGGAGTGACATGCATGCAGAAAGGGGAGGGAGGGTGGGATCGGGAGGGGAGGAGGGAGGGACTTATGGGGGGATACAAAATGAATAAAGTGTAATTAATAAAAAATTAAAAAGAAGAGAGATCTATAAAACAAAACAAAAAAAAAAGAAATTAACGAGTGAGTATGCTACTGGGGTCCTGGAAAATAAATAGAAACATTAAAATGTTAATCGAAAAAAAAAAAAAAAAAGAAAATAACCTAAGACCCCTGCACAGATGTATCCCATGGCAGTTCAGTATCTAAGTGGGTTCCATTGTATTAGGAACAGGGATTGACTCTGACATGAACTGATTGGCCTGCTCTTTAATTACCTCCTCCTGAGGGGGAAGCAGCATTACCAGTCCACAGAACAAGACACTGCAGCCACTCCTGATGAGACCTAATTGACTAGGATCAGAAGGAAGGAAAAGAAGACCTCCCCTATCAGTGGACTTGGGGAGAGGCATGCAGACAGAGGGTGTAGGAAGGGAGGGATTAGGACAGAAGAAGGGTGGGAACCACGGGGGGAGATACAATGTGAGTAAAGTGTAACTAATAAAGAAAAATAAAAATTAAAAAAAGTCAAATTTCAAACAATACCATCTTCGAGAGCAATGAAACTGTATCTAGACTTGATTCCGTTTTCCCTTAATTCATTGTGTGCATGGTCTCAGAGAAATAAACTTTGGGGTAATTAGAAAGGAAGAAAAAATTAAACCATTGAAACAGGACATGAAGTTTTGAAGCCACCAATGAAATATTGGTGAATTTGGGTTTGATAAAAAATGACAACTTTAAAATATTATATAAAGTCATTGTAACTACATGAAAGAGAATGCTTATATTGTGGCCCTTGAAATCATAATTCAAATTATTTACACAGCTTAACATGTATTTAATTAAATGAGAATAAGTACTTTCAAATTTTTTCTTTGTTACTTAAAAAAGAAATTCTGTGACAGAATAATTAGTTGAATTTCTGCCTTTATCAAGCTGTACACTTTCATTCCCTGATAAACTTTATAATAATTATGATGTTTAAAAAACAGGGAGATATTTTTATATACAGTGTCACAATATAATTAAAAAGGATCTTCAGCATGCAATACAATAATTCTGCTGCTCCAGATTTTAATAAGCCAGGATGTATTTACAATAACACCTCTTTATGGCAGTTTTTGTGTATAGAGGTGGAGCCCATCAACAAAAACCAGACAATGCAGATATCAGCTGTGCTTTTCGATAAATAGATGTTGTTGGGTAACTAGTGCAAAGAATTCTAGTCTATACAAAGGTCTTGTATACAAAGGTCATTAGCAAATCCTATATTCCAAAGGAATGAATATTTCTGATTGCAGTGAGCAGCAGGTAGCATCTTATTAGTATTCTTGTCCTCTTGTTTTTTGGGTAGATATTAATCTAGATACTGTCATGAAATAATTTTGTAAATGTTATTAAAATTACTAGCCATATTTCAATTTTAAATGTAATAAAGATATTTATTATTATAAATATATAATTTATTCACTTTTTTTACAATTTATTCACTTTGTATTCCAGTTGTAGCCCCCTCCTTTTTATCTTCCTGGTCCCACTCTCCCTCCCTCTTTCTCCCCTAGTCCACAGATAGGAGAAGTCCTCCTCCCCTACCATCTAATCCTAGCCTATCAGGTCCCATCAGGACTGTCTGGATCCTCTTCCTCTGTGGGCTGAATAGGTCACCCCACCATGGAGAAGTGATCAAGGAGCAGAAATGAGTTTGGGTCAGAGACTGACTCTTCTCCCCTTACTAGGGATTACACGTGGAGACTGAGTTGTTTATGGGCTACATCTCAGCAAGGGGTCTACATCCTCTCTATAAATGGTCATTGGTTGATTCATCAGCCTCTGCAGTCCACACTAGGCCCAGTGTTTTTGGCTCTGTTGGTCTCCTCATGGGGCTTCTATCCCCTCCTGGTCTTTCTATATCTACCTTCTACCTTCTTCCATAAGACTCCCTGTGCTCTGTCCAATGTTTTGTCTGTGAATCTCTGTAACTGCTTTGATTCCTTGCTCGTTAGGCTATTATGGAGGAGGCTCCCATCCTGTTCCCTCTTCTACCACTTCTGGTGTCTGTTCTGTTTTCCTTTGTGAATGAGAATTAAGCCTCTTCCCAGAGCTCTTCCTTGCTGTTTGGCTTCTTTAGGTGTGTGGATTTTAGTATGTCTTTTTCCTATATTATATGGCTAGTATCCACTTATAAGTGAGCCCATCTTTGTGTTTCTGGGTTACTTCACTCAGGATGATCTTTTCTAGTTCATGAAATTTGCCTGCAAATTTCATGAATTCTTTGTTTTTAATAGCTGAGTAGTATCCTACAGATTAAACTAGGTACCTGAAAATGTTAAACAGGTTCTGTACAGCAGAGTTACTTCACATGCCTTTTATCATGTGGTTTTAAAAACAGCATTAGTTTGCAAATGGGTTTTATCTGATTAATTTACCTTTAAATTTGAAGAACAAGTAAGAGCTAAGAAAGATAAAAGTACAAACATCAAAGTAAAGGGACAGAAAGTGAGAATATGATGTGACAGGTTGTCAATTAGATATGAAATGGAGAAAAGCATTTCAAGGCAAGGAGGACTCATTGATTCTGAAACGAAAAATATAACTCCTAGAAGACATCCAGAAATGAAAGGGATACTGGAGCCCTTCAGTTGCACAGTGCTTAAATCACTCCAAAATCTGTTGAAAATAAGAGCAGATTCTCATCCAAAATTGAAGATACTTCCTGTGAATTAAGAAACTCAGCAAAGCCTACTTGAAATTGTGATTTACAGAACTCTAACATACGTGGGCATGATGGTACACACGTGTTGTTAAGAACTCATGAAGCGAGGTTCATTTCTTTATTTTATGTACATGAATGTTCTATCTGTGTGTACTCCTGCACACCACAAGAGGCCATCAGATCCCAGCATAGATTGTTGTGAGCCACCATGTGGTTGCTGGGAATTGAACTGGGGACCTCTGGAAGAGCAGACAGTAATATTAACCTTTGAGCCATTTCTCCAGCTAGTCCTGATGAGACCTGATAAGCTAGGGTCAGATGGAAGGGGAGGAGGACCTCCCTATCAGTGGACTTGGAGAGGGGCATGGGAGGAGATGAAGGAGGGAGGGTGAGATTAAAAGGGAATGAGGGAGGGGGCTGCAGCTGGGATACAAAATGAATAAACTGTAATTAATATGAAAATAAAAATTAAAAAGAAAAGAACTCATGAAGCTGGCACAGGAATACTAGAAGTTTAAGGCCAAGATAGTCTGGACTACACAAAAATACTTTGATTGTTGTGTTGCAAATATATCAAAAGTGCAACATTCTCTCCTCCCAGGAAGAAGCAAAGCTTTAAGTTTGCACTAGTAAGGAAACATTAATCTCAGTAACCTATTGAAATTTACAAGATTAACAACCTCTTCTGGGCTCAGGGGGACCTGCAGAGACTGATGAATCAACTAAAGACCAGGCACAGACAGGACCTAAACCGTGTGCTCAGATGTAGCCCATGGGTAGCTTAGAGTCCACGGAGGTTCCTAGTAAGGGGAGCAGGAGCAGTAACTGGCATGAACTGAACTTGGTTTTCTGCTTTTTGATCACCTTTCCCTAGTGAGGTGACCTTACTAGGACACAGAGAAAAGGGTTCCAGACAGTCTTGATGAGGCCTGATAGGCTAGGGTCAGATAGTAGGGAAGGAGGACTTCCACTCTCAGTGGACTAAGGGAGGGACACAGGCGAGGAAGAAGGAGTGAGGGTGGGACCAGAAAGTGATGAGGGAGGGGACTACAACAGGGATGCAAAGTGAATAAATTGTAATTAATAACAGTAATAACAATAGAAGTAATAGTAATAATAATAACTTCTCCCCAAATCAAAAACCAAAACATAACAGTAATAAATGTTTTGAAGCAGAGAGTGTCCTACAAGCAAAATGTCTACAAATCAAGCAAGAGCACCAGGAATTTAACTGTCTTGTGCTGTTACCCATGCTAATGTGGGATTTTTATAATGCAGATGACTTTGAATAACCTGTGCTCTTGTATGTAATATCATTCAATTAGAAAGTTAACTAATGATGGCTTGGGTGAAATAATTTTTTTGTTTGTCATGCATCTATCTATCTATCTATCTATCTATCTATCTATCTATCTATCTATCTATCTATCTACTTGTCTGTCTGTCAGTCTGTCTCTCTCTCTCTCTCTCTCTCTGTTTATGTACCTATCTACTTATTCTGCTGTCATACATTAAATCCTGATGAGAGTCTCCCCACCATCCATTCTCTCAGTTCCTCCCTTTATGTCCCCTTTTCCCTGATACTTTCAGAAAATAATAGCTTTGTTCTGAAATATCTTCTTTCTTTCTTTTCTTCTTTCTTTCTTTTCTTCTTTCTTTCTTTCTTTCTTTCTTTCTTTCTTCCTTTCTTTCTTCTTTCTTTCCTTTCTTTTTTCTTTCCTTTCTTTCTTTTTTCTTTTCTTTCTTTCTTTCTTTCTTTCTTTCTTTCTTTCTTTCTTTCTTTCTTCTAGCCTGTCTGTCTGTCTCTCTTTCTCTTTTTTATTTTTTTGAAAATTTAATTTATGAGTCAAAATGAGTTCATATACATATATGTTCAAATCTCTGCAGGAAAATTTAAAAAGCAGATTGTCTCTAAAAACGAAGAGACATAAAGCTGCAAGTTAATAAATCTAGGGGTTTTTTTTAATTTTATTTTTTTCTTATCAGTTACATTTTATTAACTCTGTATCCCAGCCATGTCCCGATCCCTCATTCCCTCCCAGTCCCTCCCTCCCTCCCTCATCTCCACCGTACCCCTTGCCAAGTCCACTAATAGGGGGGACCTCCTCCCCATTCATCTGATCCTGTTTTATCAGGTATCTTCAGGACTGGATGCAAAGCCCTCCTCCATGGCCTAACAGGACTGCTCCTCCCTTGGGGGGTCGGGAGGCCAAAGAGCCAGTTATTGAGTTCCTGTTAGAAATAGTCCTTGTTCCCCTCACTATGGGAAACCAGTTGGTTACTGAGCTACCACAGGCTACATCTGAGCAAAGGTTCTAGGTTACATTCATACATGGTCCTTGGTTGCATGTCAGTCTCAGAAAAGACCCTGTGCCCAGATATATTTGGTCCTTGTGGAGCTCCTATCCTTTCCTCATCAGACTAACTCCCCTTCTTTCTTATGATTCCCTGTACTCTGCCAAAGGTTTGGTCATGAGACTTTGCTTTGAAGACACTGCTAGTTAGAGTCTTTCAAATGCGCTCAGTAGACTCCTGTCATATGTTCAATGCGCATCCCATCTGTCTTTCTAAACGAGGATTGATAATCTTACCCCATGTCCGTTCTCTTGATTATCTTTTTTAGGTGTATAGATTTCATTATGTTTATCATATCTTATAGGTCTATATAAGTGAGTATATACCGTGTTTGTCTTTCTCCTTCTGGGATATTTCACTCAGGATTATCTTAAACTTAAATCAATCCCACTGAAATCAGGGACAAGACAAGGCTGCCCACTCTCTCCTTAATTCTTCAACATAGTACTTGAAGTCCCAGCCAGAGCAATAAGACAACTAAAGGAGATCAAGGGGATACAAATCGGAAAGGAAGAGGTCAAAGTATCACTATTCGCAGATGATATGACAGTATACATGAGCGACCCCAAAAATTCAACCAGAGAACTCCTCCAGCTGATAAACACCTTCAGCAAAGTGGCAGGATACAAAATCAACTCAAAAAAATCAGAAGCCTTCCTGTATACCAAAGACAAAAGGGCCGAGAAAGAAATTAGGGAAACAACACCCTTCACAATAGCCATTAATAACATAAAGTATCTTGGGGTGACACTAACCAAGCAAGTGAAAGACCTGTTTGAGAAAAACTTCAAGTCTCTGAAGAAAGAAATTGAAGAAGATCTCAGTAGATGGAAAGATCTCCCGTGCTCATGGATTGGTAGGATTAACATTGTGAAAATGGCCATCCTGCCAAAAGCAATCTACAGATTCAATGCAATTCCCATCAATATACCAACTCAATTCTTTACAGACCTTGAAAAAAAGATTCTCAGCTTCATATGGAGAAACAAAAAACCCAGAATCTCCAAAACAATCCTGTACAACAACAGATCATCTGGAGGTATCTCTATCCCCGATCTCAAGTTGTACTACAGAGCAATAGTAATAAAAACTGCATGGTATTGGCATAAAAACAGAAAGGAGGATCAATGGAACCACATAGAAGACCCAGAAATAAACCCACACACCTATGAATACTCACTTTTTGACAAAGAAGCCAAAACCATTCAATGGAAAAAGACAGCATCTTCAACAAATGGTGCTGGTCCAACTGGATGTCCACATGCAGAAAAAAATGAAAATAAATCTATATTTATCACCCTGCACAAAAGTAAAGTCCAAGTGGATCAAAGATGTCAACATAAAACCAGATACTCTAAATCTGTTAGAAGAAAAAGTTGGGAACAGCCTAGAACTCATTGGCACAGGAGACAACTTCCTGAACAGAACACCAACAGCACAGGCTCTAAGAGCAACAATCAATAAATGGGACCTCATGAAACTGAAAAGCTTCTGTAAAGCAAAGGACACTGTCATCAAAACAAAACGCCTGCCTACAGATTGGGAAAGAATCTTCACTAACCCTTTATCTGACAGAGGACTAATATCGAGTATATACAAAGAACTAAAGAAGCTGAAAAGCAGCAAACCAAGTAATCCACTTAAAAAATGGGGAACAGAGCTAAACAGAGAATTCTCTGTAGAGGAATATCGAATGGCAGAGAAACACTTAAAGAAATGCTCATCCTCATTAGCCATCAGGGAAATGCAAATCAAAACGACCCTGAGATATCACCTTACACCCATCAGAATAGCCAAGATGAAAAACTCAAGGGACAACTCATGCTGGAGAGGTTGTGGAGAAAGGGGAACCCTCCTCAACTGCTGGTGGGAATGTAAACTGATACAACCACTCTGGAAATCTATCTGGCGCCTTCTAAGACAATTAGGAATAGTGCTTCCTCAAGACCCAGCTATACCACTGCTAGGTATATACCCAAAGTTTGCTCAAGTACAGAAAAGGGATATTTGCTCAATCATGTTTATAGCAGCATTATTTGTAAATCTAGGTTTTGATCCACCCTGATCTGCTGCTCAAGAGATCAGCATGGACCAGGGAGCAGCAGGTGAGTTTCCTCCTCATCCATTGACCTGCCACAGTTGGCCAGCAATAGTGACTAGGTCTGCCCAGGGAGCTCTGTGCTCCATTTCCCCTGTGCATCCCACACGCCAGTGCCTGAGCCTGTGACATTTTCTGGTACCCACCAAGATCTGGAGATGAGAACAGATCAGGGAGTAGCCAGTGAGAGCCCTCCCTATCACTCACCTATAACAGAGCAGTGGTCTACCCAGGGCCCTCCTCGTGCCACTTGCCAGGTGAGTCCCACACCCCAGTACCAAGGTTTATGACATTTCCCAGGACCCATACTGATCTGTTGTCTCAGAGAACAACAGAGGTCAGGGAGCAGCAGAAAACCAGAGGACTGTGGCCATCTGGGACCACCAGCTCTACCTACAACCTCAGAGACCTAAAAACAGCAGAGACCACCAGGCCTGCTAATACCTGTGTCAACCAAATGGCTAGAGTTCAGTGCAAGAACACAGCAACAGAAACAAGGGACACATAATGCCATTAAACCTAAACACAAGGAAGACAATATACAGCAAGCCAATAGCCAACATCAAGTTAAATGGAGAGAAATTTAAAGAGAGCTCACAAAAACCAGGGACAAGACAAGGCTGCCCACTCTCACCATATCTCTTCAACATAGTACTTGAAGTTCTAGGTAGAGCAATAAGTCAAGTAAAGGAGAACAAGGGGATACAAATTGGAAGGTAACAAATCAAAGTATCACCATTTGCAGATGATATGATAGTATGTATGTGATTCTACCAGAGAATTCCTACAGCAAATAAACACCTTCAGCAAAGTGCCTGGACATAAAATTAACTCAAAAATGTCAGGAGCCTCCCTTTAAACAAATGACAAAACGGCTGAGAAAGAAATTAGGCAAACAACACCCTTCACAATAAACACAACACAACTAATTTAAAATATCTTGGTGTAATGCTAACCAGGCAATGAAAAGACCTGCATGAAAAAAAAAATACCAAAAAACTTCAAGTCTTTGAAGACCCAAAGAAACTAGGTAACAGTAAGGGCCCAAAGGAGGATGTCAGAAAGTCACACAGAAGGGGGTAGAGAAGAGTCAGTTAAAGTGGATGAGTGAGACAGAACTGGAATGGAGTGGGAAACAAGAATAGGGGAGAAGTGAGGTAGGAATTGAAAAGGCTAAGAACAAGATGGGAAACAAACGGGCAGACAAGCTGGAGACCTGAAACTGGTTAGGCTCCTGGGAGGATATGGTGTGACTCTAGCTCAGATTCCTAATTGGGGGGGGGGGGGTATGGAAGATACCGAAGTTACCACCTCCTAGCCAGGTGGGACTAGTGAGGGAGAGGAACAAACATTCACCCACAAAACCTTTAATCCAAAAATTATTCTGCCTACAAGAAGTACAGGAATAAAGAGGGAACAGAGATTGAGAGAATTTCTGACTAATGATTGGCTCTACCTGGGCCCACCTCAAAGGAGCCAGCCCCTGACTCTATTAATGATGCTCTTCTATGCTTTCAGACAGGAGCTTAACATGACTGTCCTCTGTGAGGTACCACCCAGCATGGATCCAGACAGATGCTGGGATTTTCATGCAAGCATAGGTTGGTGCTCTGGGGCCTTCTGGAAGTCTTGTGTAAAGATGAAAGACCCTGAAGGTTACAGGAACCCCACAAGAAGACCAACAATAACAACTAATTCAGGTCTGTGAGGGCTTACAGAGACTGAGGCATCGACTAAGGAGCACACATGGTCTAGAAGTAGGATCCCTGCACATAGATGGCCTATGGGAAGGCTGCTCTTCATGTGAGTGATGTGGTGAGTGGAAAGTGTCAGTTTCTAACATGGACTCTGTTGCCTATGGATGACTTCCCTCGGCAAGGCTGCCTTACCTTGCTTCAGCAGATGAGGGTATGCTCAGTGGTGATATGACTTGATTTGCTGGGGAAAGTTGATATGGTGAGAGAGTGGCTCCTCTTTTCTGGAAGGAAAGTGACAGAACCAGCCATAGGTTATTTGGGACCTGACAGAGAGGGTGAGGACCAAGAAATTACAGGTTACCAAGGAGCATGCAGAGAGATAACTTAGAACCCCTGAACAGATGTAACCCATGGCCACTCATTCTCCAAGTGGGTGGCCTAGTAAGAGGAACAGGGGCTGTCTCTGACATGAACTCAGTGGCTGATTTTTTGATCACCTCATCATGAGGTGAGAGGCAAGCCCTTACTAGGGAACAAAGAAAAAGAGTGCAATCAGTCCTGTTGAGACATAATAAGCTAGGGTCTGAAGGAAGGAGAGGAGGACCTTCCTTATCAGTGGACTGGGGGAGGAATATGGGGGGAGATGAGGGAAAGATGGATGAGAGAGGGAGCTACAGCTGGGATACAATGTGAATAAATCATAATAAATAAATAAAAAGAAAAAAGAAGTTACAGGTTAAAACAAAGGAACAGAAAACTTAGGGTATTATCAGGAAGGCATTTAGTCAATATTAAATGCTACAAGTTTATTTGATAGCTCCTTTTTAAAGACAAAGCAAAACAATTCACATTGAAGCAAGGACTGGGTTCATGGAACAGTCAAACTTGTTTTCTTAGACCACATTCCTGAATGGCAGACATGGTCCAAGGTCTCACCGACAAGTTAAAGAAACTTGCCAGAACCTTCTGCTCATTTCTGTTTCAAGGTAAAGGCCAGGGCAAAAACATGCCTCTCACTGAAAACACAATAACAAAACAGTCTGTTAAGCAGGCAGCTCTCCAAGCTAAAGCTTGAGGGTGAACTTTGGCTTCCCACAGGAAACGAATAGGAAGGGGGAAAGAGGGAGAGGAAGGACAAGGATGAGAGGAGACAAGAGGTGCCCTGAAATGTAAAGTAAATAATAAAATTAAATAACATAAAAATTCAAAAAAATACATGCAAGTTGCAATAGTTTTTAAATTTATGATGCGTTGTTAATGCATGTATGGAAAAACAGAGTACTCATTGCAAATGTAACATGACATCACTGATTTGAGCCTAAAACAAGTGACAGAAATACAATAAAATAGATTCTGATTATCCAAAATTACATGTGTCACAGGGGAAGCTGTTATATGAACTCTTACAGAAAAAGAGATAGTCATAACCAGGTGCATTTATCAGATACATTGGTGAGGACAAAAGTAGGAAAATTTTTACTACATGGTTTACATTCTTATCTTTGGGATCAATGAAAGTTAACTGTTTGCTAAGAACACTTCACAAATATTACCTAATGATTAAAGGGACTCTAGATCAGATGTGAAGAAGCATGATGAGTGGCTGTGGAAGGTTAACTGGGCCAGATGACTGGTTGTCTACCTGTGGGTCAAAACCCCTTTGCAGTCATATATCAAATACTTCGCATGTCGGATATTGATATTATAATCCATTCATAAAAGCAGCAAAATTACAGTCATAAGGTAGCAACAAAGTAATGCATTGGTTGGGGGTCATCATCATCACAGCATGAGAATCTATATGAAAGTGTCACAGCAGTCAGAAGGGTTGAGAACTACTGGGCTAGATCTGAAACATTCCTACTGTCTAAAATCTTGATGTTTTTTTTAATCAGCTAATTTGCAGAATAATACTTATAAGTATTAGTCTTTCGTGGAGTTCAATTAATAGACAAGCTGAAATTGAAATATGCAGATGCACACACTATTAAGTGAATATGGATATGATATGTTCAGTTATAAATAATTTAGATTTCATAAGAAAAAGAAATCACTGGAAACAGTTTATCTCTTTGTAACGAGTGTTCATATTTTGGACATTTAAAACAAATTAAGACTGAGGATTTTCTCAATCAGTAAAATGTTGACTTTGCAAAATGAAAACCTCAGTTTCAATGTTGAGCATTTATATAAAATCCAGGCATGGGGAGCCGGAGCTCCAAGCCCTATAGCTGCAATTGCCAGCAGTACCCGTCTTGGAGTCCCAGATCCGTGCAGCGGCTGCACCATTCTCCCAGGGCCCGAGTCTGCTAGACGCCATACTACCTCCACAGGATCACAATCACTGACGCTGCAGCAAGACCTCATAACCTGGCAATGACAGCAGCACGGAGCTGGGGGACCACATCAAAGAAGCAGGGCCAAACCAGAGAGCAGAGAGCCCGGATACCCTGATCTCTGCCAAGTGACCTGCCTGTACAGCTAGTCCTCAGCACACGCTAAAGACACAGGACCTCTTTCAGCTTGCTGAAGAAATATCCAGACGCCAGAGAGAGACAGTACCAGTCTGATCTGCAGAACCCAAAAACAAACAGGGAAGGTTTCAGATAAGCCGATGGCCAGGGGTAGGCAAAAGACACTTCCAACATAAATCAGGACATCATGACTTCACCAGGAAACCCCAAAATTGATGGATACTCCAATTCATCAGAAGCACAGGAAAATGACCTTAAAGCCATGCTTACCCAATTATTGAGGCTCATAAGGAGGAAGTGAACAAATCTTTCAAAGAGTTGGCCAGTCAATTGGAGGTAAAGAAAGAAGAAATAGACAAAAGCCTTAAAGAAACACAGGCAAACATAGCCAAACAAATAGAGGCACAAGTAGAGATAAAATTAGTAGCATATAAAAAGGAAATGAACAAGGAAATAGAGACCATCGTAGAGAGACAGGAATCCAAATTCAAACAGATGAAAGAAATGGTGCAAGGCATGAAAACAGAATTAGAATCAATAAAGAAAACACAAACTGAGAAAACCCTTGAGCTGGAGAACTTGGAGAAAAGATCAGGAACCAAAAAAGTAAGCATCACCAACAGAATACAAGAGATGGAAGAGAGAATCTCTGGAGCTGAGGACACACTTGCAGAAATTGATACCTCTCTCAAAGAAAAAGTAAAATCAGAAAAGTTCAAATCACAAAATATCCAAGAAATCAAGGATGCTATGAAAAGACAAAATCTAAGAATAATAGGAATTGATGAAAAAGAAGACTCCAGGCTCCAAAGTCCAGAAAATATTTTCAAGAAAATCATAGGAGAAAATTTTTCCAACTTAAAGAAAGAGATGTCCATAAATATACAAGAGGCCTACAGAACTCCAAATAGATTAGACCAGAAAAGAAACACATCACGTCACAACATAGTCAAAATACTAAATCTACAGAACAAAGAAAAGATATTAAAAGCAGCCAGGGAAAAAGGCCAAGTAACATATGAAGGTAGACCTATCAGAATCACACCAGACTTCTCATCAGAAACTATGAAAGCCAGAAGGTCTTGGGCAAGTATCATGGAGACTCTAAGAGATCACAAATGTCAACCCAGACTACTATACCCTGCAAAGCTTTCAATAAACATAGATGGAGAAAACAAAATATTCCATGACAAAATTAAATTTACGCAATATCTACACAGCAAACGAACCCTACAGAAGATACTAGAAGGAAAACTCCAATCCAATGAAAACAACTTCACCCAAGAAAACAGGGCATACAGATAATATCCCAACAAAAATGAAAGGAAAACAAGCAATGAAACAGGGTAAGATCACTGACTCCATTAAAAAAGGAACTAGCATGCATTGGTCACTACTATCTAACAATATCAATGGACTCAACTCACCAATAAAAAGACACAGGCTAACAGAATGGTTGCAGAAACAGGATCCAACATTCTGTTGCATCCAAGAAACACACCTATGCAACAAAGATAAACACTACCTCAGAGTAAAGGGCTGGAAAAATGTTTTTCAAGCAAATTGTTCCAGAAAACAAGCTGGAGTAGCCATCCTAATATCTAATAAAATAGACTTTCATCCAAAGTTAATCAAAAAAGATAAGGAGGGCCACTATATTCTTATCAAAGGAAAAATACACCAAAAGGACATCACAATCTTGAATATCTGTGCCCCAAATACAAGAGCACCTACATTCGTAAATGAAACAATACTAAAGCTTAAATCACACATTGATCCTAAAACCCTAATAGTGGGAGACTTCAACACTCCACTCTCACCAAGGGACAGATCAACTAGACAGAAAACAAATAGGAAAATAAAAACACTTACAGAGACCCTAAATCAAATGGACCTAATAGACGTCTACAGATCTTTTCACTGAAACTCAAAAGAGTACAACTTCTTTTTAGCACCACATGGAACCTTCTCCAAAATAGACCATATAGTGGGTCACAAAGCAAGCCTCAACAGATACAAAAGGATTGAAATAATCCCTTGTATAATATCTGACCACCATGGACTAAAGCTGGAAATCAACAACAACAGAAACAACAAAAAGCTGACACGTACATGGAAACTGAACAACTTACTACTCAATAACAGCTGGGTCAAAGAAGAAATATAGAAAGAATTTAAAGGCTTCCTAGAATTCAATGAAAATGAAGGCACAACATACCCAAATTTATGGGACACATTGAAAGCAGTGCTCAGAGGAAAATTTATAGCACTAAGTGCCTGCAAGAAGAAATTCCTAACATCACATACAAACAACTTAATGGCCCAACTAAAAACCCTAGAAAAAAAAAGAAGCAGATACACCCAAGAGGAGCAGAAGGCTGGAAATAATCAAACTCAGGGCTGAAATCAATCAATTAGAAACAAATAAAACTATCCAAAGAATCAAGAAACAAAAAGCTGGTTCTTTGAGAAAATCAACAAGGTAGACAAATCCTTAGCCAAACTAACTAAAAAGCAGAGAGAAACTATCCAAATCATCAAAATCAGAAATGAAAATGGGGACATAACTACAGACACCATGGAAATCCAAACAATTATTAGGTCATATTACACAAACCTATATGGTACAAAATTTGAAAATCTAAATGAAATGGATACTTTTCTTTACAAATTCCATCTACCAAAATTAAGCCAAGATCAGGTAGATGGGGCTGGAGAGATGGCTCAGTGGTTAAGAGCACTGCCTGCTTTTCCCGAGGTCTTGAGTTCAATTCCCAGCAACCACTTGGTGGCTCACAGGCATCTCTAATGACATCTGGTGCCCTCCTCTGGCCTGTAGGTGTATATCGTAAGCATAATAAATAAGTATTAAAAAAAAAAAAAAGATCAGGTAGAAAGACTGAATAGCCCTATATCTCCCAAGGAAATTGAAGCAGTCATTAATAGTCTCCCCTCCAAAAAAGGCCCTTGACCAGATGGCTTCAGCGCAGAATTCTACAAGACTTTCAAAGAAGTGCTAACACCAATTCTCCTCAAACTATTCCACAAAATAGAAACAGAAGGATCACGACCAAACTCATTCTATGAAGCCACGGTCACCTTGATACCTAAACCACACATAGATCCAACAAAAAAAGAGAACTTCAGAACTATCTCTCTTATGAACATTGATGCAAAAATACTCAATAAAATACTTGCAAACCGAATCCAAGAACACATCAAAGATATCATCCACCACGACCAAGTAGGCTTCATCCCAGGCATGTAAGGGTGGTTCAACATACGGAAATCCATCAATGTAATCCACCACATAAACAAACTGAAGGAGAAAAAAACACATGATCATCTCCTTAGATGCTGAAAAAGCATTTGACAAAGTCCAACACCCATTCATGTTTAAAGTCTTGGAGAGATCAGGGATACAAGGCACATACCTAAAGATAGTAAAGGCAACATACAGCAAGCCTATAGCCAACATCAAACTCAATGGAGAGAAACTTAAATCAATCCCACTGAAATCAAGGACAAGACAAGGCTGCCCACTGTCTCCATATCTCTTCAACATAGTACTTGAAGTCCTCGCCAGAGCAATAAGACAACTAAAGGAGATCAAGGGGATACAAATCTGAAAGGAAGAGGTCAAAGTGTCACTATTTGCAGATGATATAATAGTATACATGAGTGACAACACATGCTGGAGAGGTTGTGGTGAAAGGGGAACCAACCCTCCTCTATTGCTGGTGGGAATGTAAACTGGTACAACCACTTTGGAAGTCAATCTGGTGCTTTCTCAGACAATTAGGAATAGTGCTACCTCAAGACCCAGCTATACCACTCCTAGGTATATGCTCAAAGTTTGCTCAAGTATACAAGGACATTTGTTCAACCATGTTTGTAGCAATTTTATTTGTAGTAGCCAGAACTTGGAAACAACCCAGATGTCCATCAACAGAGGAATGGATACAGAAATTGTGGTATTTTTCACAATGGAATACTACTCAGCAATCAAAAGGGAGGAAATCATGAAATTTGCAGGCAAATGGTGGGATCTAGAAAAGATCATTCTGAGTGAAGTATCCCAGAATAAGAAAGACAAACTTGGTATATACTCGCTTATATAGACCTACAAGATATGATAAACATAATGAAATCTACACACCTAAAGAAGATAATCAAGAAAGTGGACATGGGTGAAGATGATCAGTCCTCATTTAGAAAGACAAATGGGATGTCCATTGAATGTATGACAGGAGTCTACCACAAAAGGCATCTGAAAGAATCTACCTAGCAGTGTTTCAAAGCAGACACTAAGACTCATAACCAAACCTTGGCAGAGTGCAGAGAATCATATGAAAAAAGGGGAGTTAGTATGATATGGAAAGGATAGGAGCTCTACAAGTACCAAATATATCTGGGCACAGGGTATTTTCTGAGACTGACACTCAACCAAGGACCATCTATGGATATAACATAGAACTTCTGCTCGGATGTGGCCCGTGGTAGCTTAGTAACCAAGTAGTTTTCCAAAGTAAGGGGAACAAGGACTATTTCTAACAGGATCTCAAGGGCAGGCTCTTTGACCCCCCCCCCCAGGGGAGGAACAGTCCTGTTAGGCCACAGAGGAGGACTTTGCAGCCAGCCTTGAAGATGCCTGATAAAACAGGGTCAAATGAAAGGAGAGGAGGTCCTCCCCTATCAGTGGACTTGGAAAGGGGCAGGGAGGAGACCAGGGAGGGAGTTGGGGAGGGAGAGGGAATGGGGGAGCGGGATACAGCTGGGACACAGAGTTAACAAATTGTAAAAAATAAAAATTAAAAAAAATACCCTAAAGATTGAGTATTTCTCTTCTGAAGACGAATTTTGACTTCACTGGAAAGCATTATCATCTGTATACTGATAGAGGAAAAACCTGGGTGTGTTCTATATAGTAGAGCAACTCACCTCAGCAAAGTTAGTCAGATTAGGCCTCAAAATGAAACTAAATAAATCACTAATGTAAATGTACTCTGTAATAATTCCATGATACATTAAATATGCATGAAATATTAAAAAAAAATCCAGGCATGGTAGTGCAGCCTATAATCCCCAAACATAAACAATAAGAGTAGATAAAGGATGATACCTGAAGCTTGGTGGCCAGACAGAGTGGGCAATTCATGAACTCCAGGTTCACTGAGAATCTCTGTCTCAATCATCAAGTAAAAAGTGTTTGAGAAATAGGCAGAACTTTAACTTGTGGCCTTCAGACACATATGTAAATATAAGCACATGCATTAACAGCTATACAGATGTGTCATTGCACATACATCACATACCATCACATATGTAACAGTAGAATGAAAAGGTAGTGATATAAAATACATTTTGGGCTGATAGGATGATGAGGAGATATAGTGGAGATGCCTCAGAATTGTCTCTCACTTTAGTAACATATACTTGAAAGTATTTTTTGTTTCCACAAAATAGTTCCAATTGATTCTTGAGTATAAAAGACATGACCTTGATACAGATAATAAAAGAAGAAGAAGCTGGTAAAATAATTCTGAAGACACTAATTTGGTTTCAGTTAAACTAATTTTACAGAGAATTTTAGTATGTGAGAGAAGAGAATGTTATTTATAGTACTTATTTTCTAAGGTACGTCACTAATACCACAACTCATAGTAAATTTCTGAAATGTCTTCCTGGTGTCCTTTACCTCCTAGTCACTTACTATTGATTCTGCAGAAAAAAATCTGGAATATTTATTTTTTTAAAAATATTAAAAAAAAGACACAGCAAAGCAACAAATCAAATAACATCAATCTTGTAATCCTCTTTTAATTCTATTTCATTGTTTTCAGGTATTTATAATATAAACAAGAAAAACAAAAATGTTTGATTTTATTGTATTCAAAATGAATTAATATTTGTTTCAAAAGACAATTAAGTATTCATAATTTACAGGCGTTGAATCTTATGAAAGAAGTGGGAAATAGTAAGATCTGGAGAGGAAAGGAGCTCCACAAGGAGAGGAACAGAACCAAAAAGTTTGAACACAGGGGTCTTCCCAGAGACTCATACTCCAACCAAGTACCATGCATGGAGATAACCTAGAACCCCTGCACAGATGTAGCCCATGGCAGTTCAGTGTCCAAGTGGGTTCCATAGTAATGGGAAGAGGGACTGCCTCTGACAAGAACTGACTGGCCTGCTCTTTGAGCACCTCCCCCTGATGGGGAAGCAGCCTTACCAGGCCACAGAAGATAATAATGCAGCCACTCCTGATGAGATTTGATAGACTAGGATCAGAAGGAAGGAAAGGAAGACCTCCCCTATCAGTGGACTTGAGGAGGAGCATGCATGGAGAAGGAGGAGGGAAGGTAGCATTAGGAGGGGAGGAGGGAAGAGTTTATGGGGGGATACAAAGTGAATAAACTATAATTAATAAAAATTAAAATAAAACAATCAAAAAAAGAAAAAAAATAAGATAATAAGTTTCTAGACCCAAAAGAAATGAAAATAAGAGAAATATATTCTTACAAGGTGATATACAATAATGCACTTATGAAGATTATTTCACTTGCCCAGTACATTGACTGACCTTTGCAAAATTGACTGTATTTTCCCTGAAGAAAATATCAATATGTTTTAAAAACTGGAAATCAAACAAATCCTGTAGCTATAGCATTTGCTTGTGATGCATAAAAACTGAGTGACAAAACAAGAGACAGTAAAACATACTTGCATGCTTGAATGTTACTCAAAATTTTTCATTCATAAAGAAAAGTCTTAGTAAAACAGTATATTAGTTATGGGCACCTAATTTTTTATAAATATGCCAAAACCATTCAATGGAAAAAAGACAACAAATGGTGCTGGTCTAACTGGATGTCTACATGTAGAAAAATGCAAATAGATCTATACTTACCACCCTGCAAAAAAACTACAGTCCAAGTGGATCAAAGACCTCAACATAAAACCAGACACACTAAACCACTTAGAAGAAAAAGTGGGGAATACCCTTAAACTCATTGGCACAGGAGGCAACTTCCTGAACAGAACACCAACAGCACAGGATCTTAGAGCCACAATCAATCAAAGGGACCTAATGAAACTGAAAAGCTTCTGTAGAGCAAAGGACACTGTCGTCAGAACAAAATGACAGCCTACAGATTGGGAAAAGATCTTCACCAAACCTATATCTGACAGAGGACTAATATCCAGTATATATAAAGAACTAAAGAAGTTAATCAGCAAAAAATCAAGTAATCCAATTAAAAAATGGAGTACAGAGCTAAACAGGGGATTCTTAATAGAGGAATATCAAATGGCAGAGAAACACTTAAAGAAATGTTCAACCTCATTAGCCACTAGGGAAATGTAAATCAAAATGACCCTAAGATTTCACCTTACACCCATAAGAATGGCTAAGATCAAAAACTCAAGAGACAACACATGCTGGAGAGGTTGGGAATGTAAACTTGTATAACCACTCTGAAAAGCAATCTGGTGCTTTCTCAGACAGCTAGGAATAGCGCTTCCTCAAGATACAGCTATACCACTCCTTGGTATATACCCAAAAGAGTCTCAAGTACACAATAAGGACATTTTCTTAGTCATGTTTATAGCAGACTTATTTGTAAAAGCCAGAAGCTGAAAACAGTACAGATGTTCCTCATTGGAGGAATAGATGGACAAATTGTCGTATATCTACACAATGGAATATTACTCAGCAATAAACAAAAGGGAAATCATGAAAATTGCAGGTAAATGGTGGGATCTGGAAAAGATCATCCTGAGTGAGCTATCTCAGAAGCAGAAAGATGCACACGGTATATACTCACTCATATAGACATATAATATAGGACAAACCTACTAAAATCTGTGCACCTAAAGAAACTAATCAAGAGGGAGAACTCTTGCTAAAATGCTCAATCCCTATCCAGAAAGGCAATGAGGATGGACATCAGAAGAAGGAGAAAAGAGGGAACAAGTCAGGAGCCTGACACAGAGGACCTCTGAAAGGCTCTGGCCTGTAGACTCTCAATGCAGATACTGAGACTTATGGGCAACCTTTGGGCAGAGTGCAGGGAACCTTATGAAAGAAGTGGGAAACAGTAAGATCTGGAGAGGACAGGAACTCCATAAGGAGAGCAACAGAACCAAAAAATCTGAGCACAGGGGTCTTTCCTGAGACTGATACTCCAACCAAGGACTATGCATGGAGATAACCTAAGACCCCTGCACAGATTTAGCCCATGGCAGTTCAGTATCCAAGTGGGTTCCATTGTAATCGGAACAAGGACTGTCTCTGACATGAACTGATTGGCCTGCTCTTTAATTACCTCCCCCTGAGGGGGAAGCAACATTACCAGTCCACAGAAGAAGACAATGCAGCCACTCTTGATGAGTCCTAATTGACTAGGATCAGAAAGAAGGAAAAGAAGTCTCCCCCCCCCCCATCAGTGGACTTGGGGAGGGGCATACATGCACAGGGTGGAGGAAGGGAGGGATTGGAAGGGGAGGAGGGAGGCAACCACGGGGGGGGGGTACAAAGTGAATAAAGTGTAATTAATAAGAATTAAAAATAACAGTATATTATTACTGAATGTTTGTTTTGTAGTCAGAATCAACAATACACACAAAAAGTAGAGAAGAGGTGAAGATATTCAATAGCTAGCATACAGAAAGAAAGAAAATGTGATCCAGGATCTAACCTAAGGAAAGGAAGATAATATGATGTCAAAATTTGTCTTATTCTGGAAGACAAAAGATAATGTATGTGAAAGGGCCAAACCTTATTTGAGTTTAGAATTCCATAGGAAATTCCATAAAGGTACCATCTGTCTTTCCTTTCTCTGTGATGCCTTATCAAAAAAAAAAAAACAAAAAAAAAAAAAACAAAAAAAAAAAACAAAAAAAGCCCCAGTAAAGGGTGATGTCTTCCTCTATGTTTCTGGCACATGGTGGCAAAACTATTATCATAGCAATGCCCAAGCATGCAGCATATCATCAAAATGTACACTAATATCAAGGTAGAAAAAAAAAACTGTCTCACAGAGCTCTCCACAAATTGCTATCATCTTCCAAAATTTTAGACACCAATGGAAAATACACTCATGTAAATCCAGGCAGTGTAGTGCAGCCTGTAACCCAAAGCATGTACAGCAGCAGAAGATGCATGGGGCTACACGGAACTTGATGCCTAACCAGGTTGGCTAACGCATGAACTCCAAGTTTACTGAGAAACCCTGCCTCAACAAACAAGGTAAATGTGTCTGAGAAATGGGCTTGAAGCCATCCTTTACACTGCTGACCACATGTATATTGTGACTATTTAATCATTTTGAACCAAATGCAGTTGATGTCATTACTTTCCCATTCCTTCGTAAAAGAGCATTTTCTAGCTTAGCTTTAAATATTTTCTGCCTTTTCACCAGTCATATCTCATGAAGACCTTGCTCAATCTGTATTGAATAATTGTAGTTCATAAATGTGATTTTTGTCTTAATTTTTCTGTAAAACCTTTCATGTGCTCTCATTGAAAGTGTTCTTCAAAAACATTTATCCTGTACTTACACAGTAAGTACTAGTCCTAAAGAAGCTAAACAACAAGAAGGATCCTAAGGAAGAGGCTGAAACCTCACTCAGAAGGGCAAATAAGATAGACATCAGAAGTAGAAGACAGGGAACAGCACAGGAGCCTTCCACAGATGACCTCTGAAAGAATCTACTGAACAGGGTATCGAAGGAGATAAAGAGACACTCATTGCCAAACTTTGGGCAGAGTGCCGGAAACCTTATGGAAGAAGAGGGAAATAGATGACAGGAAGAAGAGGGAAACAGTGGTAGAGAGGACAGGAACTCCACCAGGAGACCAACAGAGCCAAAAACCTGGGCCCAGAGGGTCTGCAGAAAGCGATACTCCAACTAAGGACCATGCATGGAGAGGACCTAGATCCCCTTCTCAGAGGAAGCACATAGGCGGCTCAGTTTCCAAGTCAATATCCTAGTAAGGGGATCAGGGGCTGTCTCTGACATGAACTCATTGGCTGGCTCTTTGATCACTTAACCCTGGGGTACAGCCTTGACAGGCCACAGAAAGATATAATACAGCGAGTTTTGATGAGACCTGATAAGGTAGAGTCGAAGGGGAGGAGGTCCTTCGCTATCAGGGCACTAGGGAAAGGAACATAGGTGGAGAAGAGGAAGTGGGGTGGGACTATGAAGTGAAGAGGGAAGGGACTACAGCGGAGATATAAAGTGAATAAAATGAAATAGATAAATTAATTTAAATAAATAAAGTTCAACATCATGACCAATGATGTCATCATCAGTGGCCATGCAATGTGACCTCCCTGAAATACCAAAAAGACAGTTTGGAGAGTCACAGTTGATAAGCACACAGAGTGGCCTGAAGGGTACTACTCCAAAAGAGTGGAAAGCTCTGTGCCCCACCCTCTTTTCTGTGTGTCTTCAGTCTGGCTGTTCATTGTATCCTTGGGGTAATCTTTAATAATAAATTGTTAAACATTTTTTAAAAGGGCTGAGTGTTAAAGAGCACTGCTTCTGTGTTAAATTATTTACATTCTCATTCTCATATACCTAATAGTGTATAGAACTGTACTAGCTAAGTGAGCTTGTGGAAACAAATCATGCACAGAAACTGTGCAATATTTTCACAGATACTAAAAAACAACATTGAAGTCTGAAATACATATAAACTTCTTTATTTAAGTGCAGAAAACACCTTTTGTTGTTTTTAAACTTTCTTTTTTTTAAGGTTTATTATTATTCTTATTATTTACAAGCTAGTCACTTTGTATCCCTGTTGTAGCACTCTCCTTCATCTGCTCCTGGTCCTGCCCTGCTTATCTTTTCCTCCACTAACCCTCTCTCTTAGTCCACTGATACAGGAAGTCATCCTCCCCTACTCTGTTATCCTAGCCTATCAGGTCCCATCAGGACTATATGGGTCCTCTTTCTCTCTGGGCTAGCTAGTTAGCCCCACCAGGGAGAATTGAAGAGCAGGCAAAAGAGTATATGTCAGAGACTGTCTTTTCTCTCCTTACTAGGGAGCCAACACAGAGACTGTATGGGCTACATCTGAGCAGGGGGTCTTGGTTCTCTCTATGTATAGTCTTTGGATGATGTATCAGTCTCTGCACTCCACCCTACACTCAGCTTTTTTTGTTATTATTATTCTCCTGGTGGGATTCCTGTCCCATGCGGGACCTTCTATAATCCTCTTCTTCCATAAGACTCCCTGTGCCCTATCCAAATTTTGGCTGAGTCTCTGCATCTGTTTTGATTCCCTGCTGGTTAGGATATTATGGAGGAGGCTTGTATCCTGTTCCATCTCTTTTACTGTTTTCATTGTCTATCTTGTTTTTCCTTCTTAATGAGAGTTAAGCTCTTCCCTAGGCTCCTCCTTTTTTTAAATCTCTTCAAGTCTGTAGATTTTAGTATGTTTATCCTAAATCATATGGTTAATATCCACTTATAAGGGAATGTATACCATGTATGTTTTTCTGCTATTGGTTTATCTCACACAAGGATGATCTTTACTAGTTCTGTCCATTTGCCTGGAAATTTCATGAGTTCCTTGTTTTTAATAGCTGACTAGTATTCCACTGTGTAAATGTGCCACAATTTCTATATCCATTCTTCAGTTGACGGGCATGTAGGTTGTTTATAGATTCTGGCTTTTAGAAATTAAGCATCTATAAACATAGTTGAACGAATGTCCTTGTTGCATGGTTGAGATCAAGACTAGGACTGTGAGAACAAGACAGGTGACTTTGCATCATGAAAATAGACATGGAATCTTTGGATTTAGAGATGATACACTTTGATTTAAATGTATAATATTCCTGAAGATTCAGTAAGTTTAAGACCTGTTTTAAAAAGAGGCATACATGAGAGATGATGGATACTTTCACAGGTCAAACAACTGGGAACTGTCAGCTCATTCAAGAGTTCATCTGTCCTTGAAGTAGACAATGTGATAATAGTAATTCCCTCTGCATTTGCTATAAGTGTTCATAAAATTAAAGTGAGTGGCTGTTCATCCATGTATTTCTACTATGATATATCATCTCACCAAGAATCCAAATAGATCATGGGTAATCAGTCATAGAATAAAATTGCAAATCTATGAAGAAAAGTTAATCTTTTCTCTGTAATTATTATTCCTGGTATTTTCATAATAACAGAAAGCTGAAAGAAACAAATGTGTTTTACATTGAACTGAAAGACTATTCTCAGAGATATAATTAGAAAAGATGTCTGACTCAATGAAAGAGATATTTATAAATATTAAATTAATTATAGTACAATTTTAAGAATCATAACATTTCTCATATTACAAATTATCAACCTTTTACATAAAATTTTTTGAGGTCATTATTCATATAAAGGTAATATAAAACTGTTGAAACAATTTACTGTAATGGCTTATGGAGCAGAGTATTATAATGAAAGAAATAATGGCTTTATTTTCAGTGCACATAACCATGAAGCATATACAAATGTTTGAAAGAATTTGGTAATGTTTTTACAAAAGAAAATGTTTCCTTAAATTTTGCAGTATAGACTGTCAAAGCAGATGCTGAGCCTGATGGCCAACTGATGGGCAGAGTGAATGGAATTTTATGTAAGAAGTGGGAAATAGTAAGAGCTGGAGGGAATGGGAACTCCACAAGGAGAGCAACAGAACAAGATAATTTGAACATAGGGAACTTCCCAGAGACTCATACTCCAACAAAGGACTATTCATGGAGATAACATAGAACCCCTGCACAGATGTAGCCCATGGCAGTTCAGTGTCCAAGTGGGTTACATAGCAATGGGAAGAGGGACTGCCTCTGACATAAACTGATTGGCCTGCTCGTTGATCACCTCCCCCTGAGGGGGGAGCAGCCTTCCCAGGCCACAGTAGAGGACAATGCAGCCACTTTTGATGAGAACTGATAGACTAAGATCAGAAAGGAGAGGAGAACCTCCTCTATCAGTGGACTTGGGGAGTGGCATGCATGCAGATAGGGGAGGGAGGGTGGGATCAGGAGGGAAGGAGGGAGGGCTTATGGGGGGATACAAAATGAATAAAGTGTAATTAATAAAAAATTTAAAAAAAGAAAAAAAATTCATGTATTATGTATCTGGTAACTTTCAAACTAATGCTTGTTATCAAAATTTTAATTTTGTCAAATTTGACCAAAGCACTTTAGTTCAATAATAATTGAACAGAGGACAGAGGGAGAGAGTACTGGTGAAACAACTGAAATCAGGGTGTGGGAGTGTGGTGGGATGCGCAATCTCTGGTAAGAGCTAGAAACTTGGGAAATGGAAACTCCCAGGCATCTGTGAACCTCACGAAGACTCCAGTAATGGGGGATATGGACCCTGAAACTGCCATCTCCTCTAAGTAGAATAGATTTCCAATGGAGGAACTGGGACAATACCAAGCCACAAATACTTCAATCCATACTTTGTCCTGCCAATACATGTGCAGGGAAATAGTTGGAGTAGAATTTGAGGGAATGGCCAACCCATGACTGACCCAACGTGAGACTCATGCCATAGAGAGAGCTTGACCACTGACATTGTTAATTGTATTCTGCTATAATTTCAGACAAAAACATACCGTAACTGTCATCTGAGAGGCTTCACTTAGCAACTCAAGGAAACAGATGCAGAGATCCACAGCCAAATATTATGTGCAGCTTGGAAAATCCTGTGGAAGATGAAAAAGAAGGACTGAATGAGCTGGAGAACACCACAAGAAAATTTACAGAATCAACTAACTGGTGCCCTTAGGAGACCACAAAGACTGGAGTGCCAAACAGAGAGCAGACCTATGTCCTCTGCACATATAAAAGTTGTGAATATCAATCCTCAGGTGGAAGTCTTAACAGCAGGAGAAGGAGAAGAAACTTATTACACGGTTGTCTGCCTTTCAATCACTTTCCCCTAATTGGACTGCCTTGTGCCTCCACATGGAGTCTATGTCCTTCTTGTGAAGCTCCTGCCATCTCCAGGTCCTTTTCATTTTCCTCCCACTGTTCTACAAGGCTCCCTAATGATCCCCCAGTCTTTGGCTGTCAGTCCCATCATGTGTTTGGAGGCACTGCTGGGTATAGTGTCTCAGAGGACAACTCTGACAGGCTCCTGTCTGCAAGGTTAGCAGAGTCTTAGTTCATAGTGTTAGGGGTAGACGTGCTCCCATAGGGTGGATCTTTGGTTGGGCCAGGAATTGATTGAATATTCCCTCAATCTCTTCTCTATCTGCTCTATCTTTATCCCTGCACATCTTGTAGGCAGGATGAAATTGGGCTTGAAATGTTTATGGGTGAGTTTGTTTTCCCCTCCCTCTATTAGGAGATTAGTTAAGTTAGAAAGTGTACTCTTCAGTCTCTATGGTCTCTGCTACTAGCAGTCTCTACTTGAATCCTCATCACCTCCAAAGAGCCTACCCTGACTTAGGGCGTTCAGCTTGTCACAGAGATACCCCCCCACTGTAGGTTTCTCTTTCTTCTACAGGCCTTTTGACCTCTCACCCTCACTCATCCAGGTTTGATCTCCACCCCCTTAACTCTCTGTACTTCCTCTCCTACCTTGTTTTCTCTCTTGAGCCATTACCTCTGTCTATTATAGCTCCCATTCTGAATGAGATTTATGCATCCTCCCTTGGATCCTCCTTGTTACTTAACTTCTTTGGGTCTGTGCCTCTATTATGCTTATCTATAAGAAGGCCAACAGCGACAACTGAAGAGGGCCCAGGGGTTGACACCAAAGTGTCAACCAGGGACCATGCATGCCTATGGGCAGATTAGGTTTCATGTGGATCCTTTAGTAAAGCAAGTGGAAACTTCATCTGATATGGATTCAATTGCCAGCTTTTTGGTCACCTCCAACTGGGGAGAATGCCTTGCCAGGCCACAGGGGAAGGGGACAAGCTCAGTCCAGATGCAACTTGATGATTTGCAGGAGAAAGGGAGCTCCTGTTTCCTGAGGAATAGAGGAGCAAGGAGGGGAAGATAGGAAAAATGGGGTTAGGAGGGGAGAAGGGAATAGGGCTACAAGTAGGATGTAAAGTGAATAAAGATAAAAATAGATTCCCTAGTCCTACTCCAAATTGATATGCCAAGATGGGTTGGCATGCATAGGAAGCTTCCATTTTTCTGAGGAGAAAGGGAGGACAGTCAGATGGGAAAGGTGAGAGGGAGAACTAAAAGAAGAGGAGAAACGGGAAGCTGATGTAATATAAATAGTGTAAAAATTAAATATGAAAAGTATTATATTTCCTTCATTTGTTCTAGAATCATTTCTGATATAAAAATATGTATGAATCAAATATTCATACATCATACATCAAATATGTATCAATCATTCAATATATCAGTATAATATATCAATCTTCTATGTGTGTCTGTGTGTGTTGGCATGTGCATGTGCGTGTGTGTTTTCTACATAGGAATTATTGGTATGGCTTACAGTTTGTGGTCCAACTAGTGCAACACTGACTGTCTACCAACAAAGGTTCAATATTCTAATAGTTGTTCTGTTCACAAATTGGGTATCTTAGCTAGTCTTCATTATACACCAGAACTCCAAAGAAGTAGACTTTAATGCAGGGAAGTAATGGAATTGATAGCAGGCTGACAGCAAGAAGAGAAAGAGGGAAAGAGAGCAAGCTGCCTGCTTCTAAGTAAGTTCTTCATGTAGGCTGGCAGCAGATTGCATTGAGCAGATTAATGCTATGTTGACCCACCTCAAATCATCTAGATTAAAAGTGGGTCTTCCTACTTCAAATGAGTCTATCAAGAAAAAAATTTCGTATAGGTGAACTTGGCCACTTGGGTTTTAGTTAATTCCTGATGTACCCAAGTTGATAAGCAAGAATAACATTAACAATCATAGTCTTTAATGAAGAAAAAAATTTGAATATCTTGGAGGAAGGGAAAAATCATCACTTTGTTTCATTTATTAATTTGTTCTTTGGGAATTTCATATGTGTATACAATGAACTTGATTGCCATATCCTGTGATCGATAGTTTTATATCAACTTGACATACTATTGAACTATTTTAGAAGAGGAAATCACAACTCAGAAAATGCCTGTAAAAGATTGTTCTATACACAAGTCATCGTGGTATAGTCTTTATAATGACTAATGTAAGAGGGTCCATCCAACAGGGATCAGAGACACCCATAAACAGGTGGTCCTTAGTTATAGGTCCTTAGAGCAGGTAAAGCAATCTATGAGGAATGAACAAGCCAGAAAGCTGCACTCCTACATGACTCTGAATCAGATCCCATTTCAAAATATCTGTCTTGAATTCCTCCTTTGACTTCCCAGGAGAGGAGGATGGACTACAAACAGACAAGTTTATATATATATAAACTTTCCTTCTAAAGTTTCTTTTAGTCATGGAGTTTTTTTTTATTAATTACACTTTATTCATTTGTATACCCACATAAGCCCCTCCCTCCTCCACTCCCGATCCCTCCCTCTCTCCCCTTTCTTCACACATGCCCCTCCCCAAGTCCACAGATAGGAGAGGTCCTCCTTTGCTTCCTTCTGATCTCAGTCTATCAGATCTCATCACAAGTGGCTGCATTATCATCTTCTGTAGCCTGGTAAAGCTGTTCCCCCCTCACAGGGAGGTGATCAAAGAGGAGGCCAAGTAGATTATGTCAGAGGCAGTCCCTCTTCCCATTGCTATGTAACCCACTTGGACAAAAAAACTGCTATGGGCTACATCTGTGCAGGGGTTCTAGGTTATCTCCATGGATGGTACTTGGTTGGAGTATGAGTCTCTGGGAAGTTCCCTGTGTTTAAATTTTCAGGTTCTGTTGATCTCCTTGTGGAGTTCCTGTCCTCTCCAGATCTTACTATTTCCCACTTCTTACATAAGATTCCACGCAGACTACCCAACAGTTGGACATAAATCTCAGCGTCGGCTTTGATAGTCTGCAAGGCAGAGCCTTTCAGAGGCCCTCTGGAGCAGGTTCCTAGGTTGTTTCCTGTTTTCTTGATCTTCTGATGTCCTTCCTCTTTGCCTTTTGGGATGGGGATTGAGCTTTTTAGTCAAGGCTCTCTCTTGATTAGTTTCTTTAGATTTACAGATTTTAGTAAGTTTATCCTATATTACATGTCTACATGAGTGAGTATATACCTTGTGTGTAGATGTACCACAATTTCTGCATCCATTCTTCAGTTGCGGGACATCTGGGCTGTTTCCAGCTTCTTGCTATTACAAATAAAGCTTCTACAAACATGGTTGAGCAAATGTCCTTATTGTGTACTTGAGCCTTTTTTGGATATATGCCTAGGAGTGGTATGGCTGGGTCTTGAGGAAGCACTATTCCTAGTTGTCTGAGAATGGGTCAGATTGGTTTCCAGAGTCATTGTACAAGTTTACATTCTCACTAGCAGTGGAGGAGGGTTCCCCTTTCACCACAGCGTGTCTAGCATGTGTTGTCACTTGAGTTTTTTATCTTAGCCATTCTGATGGGTTTAAGGTGAAATCTCAGGGTAGTTTTGATTTTCATTTCCTTAATGCCTAATGACAGTGAGCTTTTCTTTAAGTGTTCCTCTGCCATTCGATATTCCTCTACAGTAAATTCTCTGTTTAGCTCTGTTCCCCATTTTTTAATTGGATTACTTGGTTTGCTACTTTTTAGCTTCTTTAGTGCTTTATATATACTGGATATTAGCCCTCTCTCAGATATAGGATTGTTGAAGATTCTTTCCCAATCTGTAGGCAGTCATTTTGTTTTGATGATGGTGTCCTTTGTTTTACAGAAGCTTTTCAGTTTCATGAGGTCCCATTTATTGATTGTTGCTCTTAGAGCCTGTGCTATTGGTGTTCTGTTCAGGAAGTTGTCTCCTGTAACAATGAGTTCTAGGGTCTTCCGCACTTTTTCTTCTAACCGATTTAATGTATCTGGTGTTTTGTTGAGGTCTTTGATCCACTTGTACTTTTGTTTTGTCCAGGGTGATAACTATGGGTCTATTTGCATTTTTCTACATGCAGACATCCAGTTAGACCAACACCATTTGTTGAAGATGCTATCTTTTTTCCATTGTATGTTTTTGGCATCTTTGTAAAAAATCAGGTGTCCATAAGTGTGTGGGTTTACTTCTGGGTCTTCTGTTTGATTCCATTGATCCACCATTTTGTTTCTATGCCAGTACCATGCAGTTTTTATTACTGTTGCTCTATAGTACAGCTTAAGATCAGGGATGGAGATAATTCCAGAAGATCTTTTATTGTAGAGGATTGTTTTAGCAATTCTGGTTTTCTTGTTATTCCATATGAAGTTGAGAATTTTTCTTTCTATGTCTGTAAAGAACCGGGTTGGTAATTTGATGGGAATTGCATTGAATCTGTAGATTGCTTTTGGTAAGATGGCCATTTTTACTATGTTAATTCTGCCAAGCCATAAGCATGGGAGATCTTTACATCTTCTGATATCTTCTTCTAATTCTTTCTTCAGAGACTGGAAATTGTTTTCACACAAGTCTTTGACTTGCTTGGTTAGTGTTACAACAAGGTACTTTATGTCGTTTGTGGCTATTGTGAAGGCTAGTGTTTCCTTAATTTCTTTCTCAACTCTTTTGTGTTTTATATACAGGAGGGATATTGATTTTTTTGGAGTTAAATTGTATTCAGCTACATTGCTGAAGGTGTTTATCAGCTGTAGGAGTTCCTTGGTAGAATTTCTGGGGTCATTCAGATATACTGTCATATCATCTGCAAATAGTGATAATTTGACTTCTTCCTTTCCAATTTGTATCCCCTTGATCTCCTTCAACTGTCTTATTGCTCTAGCAAGGACTTCCAGAAGTATGTTGAAGAGATATGGAGAAAGTGAGTCGCCTCGCCTTGTCTCTGATTTCAGTGAGATTCCTTTAATTTTCTCTCTGTTTATTTTAATGTTGGCTATAGACTTGCTGTATATTGCCCTAACTATGTTTAGATATGTGCCTTGTATCCCTGATCTCTCCAGTAATTTGAACATGAATGGATGTTGGATTTTGTCAAATGCTTTTTCAGCATCTAGGGAGATTATCATGTGGTTTTTCTCCTTCAGTTTGTTAATATGGTGGATCACATTGATGTATTTCTGTATATTGAACCACACTTGCATACCTGGGATGAAGCCTACTTGGTCATAGTGGTTGATATCTTTGATCTGTTCTTGGATTCGGTTTGCAAGTATTTTGTTGAGTATTTTTGAATCAATGTTCATAAGGGAGATTCGCCTGAAATTCTCTTTGTTGGGTCTTTGTGAGGTCTAGGTACCAAGGTGACTGTGGTTTCATAGAATGAGTTTGGTCATGTTCCTTCTGTTTCTATTTTGTGGAATAATTTAAAGAAAACTGAATTTAGCTCTTCTTTGAAGGTGTGGTAGAATTCTGCACTGAAACCAACTTCCCCTGGGCTATTTTTGGATTGGAGAATTTAGATGACTGATTCTATTTCCTTGGGGGATATAGGACTATTTCACTGATTTACCTAGCCTTAATTCAGCTTTGGTAAGTGGAATCTATCAAGAAAATTGTCCATTTAATTTAGATTTTCAAATTTTGTGTCATATAGGCTTTTGAAGTAAGTCCTAATGATTTTTTGGATTTTCTCAGTGTCTGTAGTTATTTCCCCCTTTTCATTTCTGATTCTGTTGATTTGGATGGTGTCTCTGTGCCTTTTAGTTAGCTTGGCTAAGGGTTTGTCAATCTTGTTGATTTTCTCAAAGAACCAGCTCTTGGTTTCATTGATTCTTTGAATTGTTTTATTTGTTTCTAATTGATTGATTTCAACCCCTCAGTTTGATTATTTCCAGCTGTCTACTACTTTTTTTTAACTTTTATTAATTACACTTTATTCATTTTGTATCCCCCCATAAGCCCCACCCTCCTCCCCTCCCGGTCCTACCCTTCCCCCCTTTCTGCATGCATGCCCCTCCCCAAGTCCACTGATAGGGGAGGTCCTCCTCTCCTTCTTTCTGATCTTAGTCTATCAGTTCTCATCAGAAGTCTACTCCTTTTTTGTGTGTTTTTTCTTCTTCATTTTCTAGGGTTTTTAGGTGAGCCATTAAGTTTCTTGAATGAACTTTCTTGAATTTCTTCTTGAAGGCATTTAGTGCTATGAACTTTCCTCTTAACATTGCTTTCATTGTGTCCCACAACTTTGGGTATGTTGTCCCTTCATTTTCATTGAATTCTAGAAGACTTTAACTTCTTTATATCTTCCCTGACCCAGCTGTCATTTAGTAGGAAGTTGTTCAGTTTCCATGTGTGTGTAGGTTTTTTGCTATTTCTATTGTTGTTGGGGTCCAGCTTTAGTGTATGGTGATCAGATAGAATACAAGGGATTATTTCAATCTTCTTGTACCTGTTGAGGTTCGCTTTGTGACCAACTATATGGTCTACTTTGGAGAAGGTTCTATGAGGTACTGAGAAGAAAGTAAATTCTTTTGTGTTTGGGTGTAAGCTTCTGTAAAATGTCTTTTAGGTCCATTTGATTCATGATCTCTGTTAGAGCCATTGTTTCTTTGTTTAATTTCTGTTTTGTTGATCTTGATCTGTTCTTTGTGGAGAGTGGGGTGTTGAAGTCTCCCACTATTAATATGTGGAGATCTATGTGTGGTTAAATTTTATCAGTGTTTCTTTTACAAATGTGGGTGTCCTTGTATTTGGGCATAGATGTTCAGGATTGTGATGTCTTCCTGGTGGAATTTTCCCTTGATGAGTATGAAGTGTTTTTTTCCCATCTCTTTTGATTAATTTTGATTGAAAGTCTATGTTATCAGTTATTCAAATGGTTACTCCTGCTTGCTTCTTGTGTCCATTTGCTTGGAAAGCCGTCTTCCAACCCTTTACCCTCAGGTAATGTCTATCATTGTGACTTAGGTGTGTTTCTTATATGCAACAGATTTCTGGGTTTTGTTTGTGCATCCATTCTGTTAGTCTGTGTCTTTTTATTATAGAATTGAGTCCATTGATGTTGAGGGAGATTAATGACCAGTAGCTGTTAGATCCTTTGATTTTGATGTTGGCTGTGGTCATAAGGTTGTGTGCTTGGTTGCTTTTTGTTTTACTGTAGTGAGCTTAATTATTTCCTGTGTTTTTTTGTAAGTAGCTTGTTTTCTTGGGTTGTATTTTCCGTTCTAGTGTCTTCTGTAATGCTGGATTTGTGTGTAGGTATTGTTGAAATTTGTTTTTTCATTGAATATTTTGTTTTCTCCATCTATGAGGACTGAGAGTTTTGCTGGGTATAGTAGCCTGGGCTGACAACTGTGTTCTCTTAGGGTCTGTATGATATTCGTCCAGGCCCTTCTGGCTTTCATAGTCTCTGTTGAAATGTCAAGTGTGATTCTGATGGGTTTGCCATTATATGTTACTTGGCCTTTTTCCCTTGCAGCCTTTAGTATATTTTCTTTGTTCTGTATACTTACTGTTTTGATTATTATGTTACGGGAAGATTTTGTTTTCTGGTCTAATTTATTGGGTGTTCTGTAGACCTCTTGTATTCTTATTGGCCTCTCCCTTAAGTTGAGGAAATTTTCTTCAATATTTTGTTGAATATTTTCTGGGCCTTGGGGTAGGGGGTATTCTTTTTCCTTTATTCCTATTATTCTTAAGTTTTGTCTTTTTATATTGTCTTGAATTTTTTGGACTGTCTGTGTCAGGAAATTTTTAGATTTAACATTTTCTTTGACAGATATATCTATTTCTTCCATTATATCTTCCACACCTGAGATTCTTTCTTCCATTTCTTGTAGTCTATTGGTTATGCTAACCTCTGTAGTTCCTGTTTTCTTCCCTAAGTTCTTTCTCTCCACAATTTTCTCCATTTTGTTTTCTTTAATTTTTCCAATTCTATCTTCAGATCTTCAGGTGTTATGTTGATTTCCTTCACTTGTCTGACTGTATTTTTATGTTTTTCCTTCAATTCCTTCAGCTGTTTGTTTGAACAATCCTCTGTTTCTTTTATTTCTTTCAGTGATTTAAGCATTTCTTCTCTAAAGGCCACAAACTTTTTGGCTGCAACTTCCTGTATTTCTTTATAGATGGCCATAATCTGTTTGTTTTTTTTCTTTCTCTATTTCTTTATGCATTTTATTTGTTTCCTCTGTTATCCTCTTCATGAGTACAGATGTTAGGTCATCTTCTTGAATTTCAATTATGCTGGGGTATCCAGGGCTACTGGCCCCTGGATAATTGGGTTCTGGAGAACCCATATTGCTCTGTATTTTCTTGGTTGAAATTTTACACCGGCCTCTACCCATTGGGGTATCTTAGGTATTTGGAGTTAGTTATTGGTGGTTCCTGGAATCCTGTTGTTGAGAGAATCCCCTTGGCAGGAAGATGTTTTTTCCTGAAGGAAGCCTCCTCAGCTTTTTGTGTATAGTCACTGTATGGTCAGTGTTTTTCAGGGGTTGCCACAGTTCACCTCAGGAATAGAGACATGAGTGGTAACTGTGGTCCTTGTTAGTAGAGGAGGGCTCTCCTCTCACTGGAAGAAGTCCTGGAGACAGCTTCCCTGCTTATCGGTTTCTTGCTGTAAATTTAGTGAGCTGCTGCTGTAACCTGAGTGTCCCGTGGTTTGGTCAGTTTTGTTACAGATAACTGGTTGCCCCTTGGAGCAGTATCTGGGGTTTGATCTCAGGGATCATGGCTTTTGTATATCTGAGGTTGGGGCTCTGTGACCCAGTACCCAAGCAGTAATCTGTGGTGGGTGAGTACTGCTCTACTGGTAACAGCAGGCTATCTGGTGCACAGCAGGTTCCTGGGTTGGGCCAGTCTGTGTGACCTTTTCTCTGGATATACTGGTGGCCTAAGTCCATCCTCTTTGCTTCGTTCCCTGTGAGGATTTCTCCTGACAGTGACTCCAAGTCTCTGGTGCCCTGAGGCACACAGTTCTGTCTGTGAGGAATAGTTGGTACAGAGCAACTCTCTGGGCTGGCGGTGCACATGCCAGCCCGCTGGTCTGAGGGACCTTTTGCAGGGATATACTGGATGACCTAATTCGGGTCCCCGTTTCCTTCCTTCCCTGTACGGTTTACTCCGGACAGGGACTCTCAGTCTCTGTTGCCCTGAGACACACAGCTCTGTCTGTGATAGAGAGCTTGGCACACAACTCTCTGTGCTCATGGCTTGAGCCCAGTTCAGTGATGGCGGCTTTTACTTGCTGGTCTGTGAGACCTTTTCCAGGTAAAGACTGGGTGACCCATGGCCAGTCCCACTGCCTTCCTTCCCTGTGGGTTTTTCTGGCGACTGGGACTCCCTAGTCTCTGGTGTTTTTGTGCCCACCGTTCAGCCTGAGAATGTGATCAGGAAACGCAGGTATGTTGCTCTGGTCTGGCGACCTAGTGCCTGTGTGACCTGGGATCTTTTCCGGGTTCTGGCTGGGTGACCTGAGAGTGGACCCAACTGATTCCCATGCTAGGGGGGTTTCCTCTCACCTGGGAAACATTATAGCTGTTGTTCTAGGGCCCAGAGTTCAGTCTCTTGGTCACTGTACAGAAAATGTTGTCCTGATCCTCAGATGCAGTGTTCTCCTGGGGCCACCATCCTGTCCTTCCTCTTCCTGGAGTTTTATATCACATCTACCAAACCCTTTCTTATCTCCTTCACTTCTTTTTTTTTCTTTATTAATTGCACGTTATTTACACTGTATCCACCCTGTGGTTCTCTCTCTCCTCCCGTCCCAATCCTTCCCTTCCTCTACCCTCTGCATGCATGTCCCTCCCCAAGTCCACAGGGAATCTTATGAAAGAAGTCAGAAACAGTAATATCTGGAGAGGACAGGAACTCCACAAGAAGACTAACAGAACCAAAAAATCTCCTTCACTTCTGATTTTATAGATAGTATAAATGTATATTATTATGTTGATACATTTAAATTCTGATATTGTATTTCAGTTTTTCAATAGAAACTAAAATCAGAAAATAACAGTTACCACTATGTAAGTAGATAATCTATTTCTGGAGTCATATAATTTTCTTGTAAGGGTTATATTCTATGATTTTTTCCAAGTGATTTATATTGTATTGGTAATGTTTACTAAACTTTAATTAAACACTTCATCTTAGTGCATATTTTAATATGTATGATGTTTATTCATGAGGCAATAAATATTTTGATTTTCCAAAACTATGTTTAATATAAATTAATAATTATGTCATACAAAGAGAATGCTTTAGCTACTTAATTTCACACAATTACCTATAATATACCTCTTGTTTAACACTTCTCTAATTAAGTTGTTAATGAATGTTATTTGGCCATACAAATATTTCAAAATATACCCCTATACAAGAGAAGAAGTTACACAGAGTTAAGTGTTCTTGTAACTGTGCAATTATAGTGAAATATGGAGTAATGTTTGACAATATAAGTGCAACTTTGGTTCTAAAACAAAAATCAGGGAAAAATAGTAACTGGTATTGGAAAGCAGTAATTTCTGAACAAATGTAGAATATAAAGAGTAATAAATGGACATTTGTATAATATACACTTTTTTCTTTGTGTTTGATGTTGTTATTTAATTACAATATTTCTCTCCTCTGTTTCCTCCCTCCAAACACTCTTTTTTTAATTTTAATTTAATTTTATTTTTAATTACACTTTACTTACATTGTATCCCCCCTCTAGTTCCCTCCCTCCTCCCCTCCCAACCCCTCCCTTCCTCTCCTTTCTCCATGCTTGCCACTCCTCAAGTCCACTGGTAGGGGAGGGTTTCTTTTTCTATCTTCTGATCCTAGTCTCTTAGGTCTCATCAAGAGTGGCTGCATTGTCTTCTTCTGTGGCCTGGTAAGGCTACTCCCCACTCAGGGGAAGGTGATCAAAGAGCAGGCCAGAAGCCTGCTCATGTCAGGCTCAGTTCATGTAAGAAGCAGTCCCTGTTCCCATTACTATGGAACCCACTTGGACACTGAACTGCCATGGGCTACATCTGTGCAGGGGTTCTAGGTTATCTCTATGCATGGTCCTTGGTTGGAGTATGAGTCTCAGGAAAGACCCCTGTGTCCAAACATTCTTTTACTTCACTCCTGGCTTACCTTTGCATTTATAAAGTTTGTTTTCAATCTCAGTGTTTTCTTTCATCTTAAAGAAAGAAAATTAAGAATGTTCATTTTAGAACAAATTACAGAATGCTGGACAGATAACTTGCAAAGTGTCTGTTACTGTACTAAGAGAAATAATGCAGCACTTTAAAATAAATGGTCTTATTATTTGATGATACCAAAGTTTAATTATTTCTATTAAATATATTTAGTTTACCTTTAAAAGAGTAATACTTATGAATATTGGCTCTGCTTGCTCAAACATACACTTCACAGGTTCCTCCACTCTGAGAAATATCAATCAAGCATATCAATCTGAACATTTGCTATTTTTCATGTTTGAGTAGAACTATTTCTGGATTTGGAAATGATATATAGTAAACATCCTCTGAAACAATTACTATATTCTAGCTGTTGGCCCCTCCCCTATCCTCTCCCAATCCCAGCCTCCCTCCCTCTTCTCCTCCCTTACCCCTCCTGCAGTCCACTGATAGGGGAGGACCTCCTCCCCTTTCATCTGACCTAATCCTATCAGTTCTTCTCAGGACTGGCTGGATTGTCTTTTCTGTGCCCTGGTAATGCTGCACTCCCCTCAGGGGGAGGTGATCAAAGAGACAGCCATTGAGTTCATGTCAGAGGCAGCCCCTGTTCCCCTTTCTCGAGCACCCACTTGGACACTGAGCTGCCATGAGCTATATCTGTGCAGGGCTTCTAAGTTATTTCCATACATGGACTTTGATTGGAGTATCAGTCTCAGAAAAGATCCTATGCCCATATTTTTTTGGTTATGTTGCTCTTCTTGCGGAGCTCTTGTCCCCTCCAGGTCTTTAATATACTCCTTCTTTCATAAGATTTCTTGCACTCTGCCCAAATTTTGACTATGAGTCTCAGCATCTGCTTTGATACCATGCTGGCTAAAGTTTTTCAGAGACCCTCTGAGGTAGGCTCCTGTCCTGTTCCGTTTTCACCATATTCTGATAGCCATCACATTTGCCTTTCTGAATGAGAACTGACCATCTTACACTAGGTCCTCCTTCTTGCTTAACTTCTTTAGGTATACGGATTTTCATATGTTTATCCTACATTATCTGTCTAATATCCACTTATAAGTGACTATATACCATGTTTGACTTTCTGCTTCTGGAATACCTCAATCAGGATAATGTTTTCTAGTCCCCAATTGTAATTAATAAAAAAATTAATTAATATAAAAAGGAAAAAAAAAAGAAAGATAAACCTTCATCCAGTGTTCTCGTAAAAACGAATACAAATGGGAAACGTTTCTAATGAAGCTTTAAAATATTTCTATTCAAGCTCATTTAGTGTATGTGATATGAAAAACATTAGCTGAATGTTTGATGTGATAGTAAATTTTTGATGGGGGCTAAAAGGTTGTTAATTGAAAAAATAAATATTGACAATCTTTGGGCCTGAAAAAAATAATCAATATAATTAATATAAGATCTGTAACACAGAAAACCAAAGGACAAATTTAAACACTGGAAGTTATTTTGTGTGTTAGTGGTAGCACATTATTATGTAGCTGGTCTTAAATTTACAATACTTACCATCTTCCTGCTTCACCCTACAGAATTTTATAGTCATTGCCCTGTACCACCAGCCTACAGGAACTGTGACTGTTAAAACAGTAATGGGGTTTATAGATGCTGCACAAATCATATTATATTGATTATTTAAAATTGAAATAAAGACACCTTTCAGCATTTATTACTGGATCTATGCTCATTTATGAAATTATATAAATCTGAATTAAGCTGTAACCTGCTGGTAAACAAAGGCCAGAGACATAACTTTTACTCAGAATAGTAAAGAAAAAAAAAATCAATGTGTCTTACACATATTGGACTTTTATTCTGTTTTATAAGTTAAACAGAATATTTTCCCCAGACTCAAATGTTGAGCCTCTTGCTGTAATCTGAGAATATGAAGCTATGGCATATGGGTTAATGATTAATTTGGAGATTAATTTAATTGAATTATAGTATAAAGAGTTATCTAGAACTGGTAAACATTCCTTCTTAGTATGGCTATGTGTTCCAAGGAGCTCAGTGTATAAGGTTTTAAACTATGTGGAGAAGATTCATTCTTAGTGTGAGAAGAACCATCCAGTGAGTTGGCAATCTCTATGTAATGACAGTTCAGAGAAAGGCCAAAGTGTTTCTCCTGTGTTCTAAACAAGAACCTTTCTGACTTTAAGAATTTCACACTTGCATTTAGTACTTTACCAGTTTACCTCATTCTCTATTTTGCAAATAAATTGCCACGGGAATTACTTCTTCCATAAATGCTACCTAAAAAAAGTTATTTTAATAACGCTTTTTGTATATCATCTATCATCTATGTATACATCATCTACCTATTCTATCCTCTATCTATTAATTAATGTACCTTTCTATAATTTATTCAGTCATGTATCTGTCTATCTCTCACCTAACAAATTAGTTCATATGGATCTGTCTCTACGGAGAATCATACAACATAATATAATTAAATACATATGAGATAATGAGAGTAAAGATCTTAGATAATCCTATGGGTTTCATACCTTCATTAAATACAGGTACTGAATAAAGAAATCTCTTCTTCTGTCTTTGTAATATTAGCATAATATGAAGATCAGTGTTTCAAGCCAGGATTGAACCCTTCCCTGGAAACAAATTACTCAATACCGTTTTACGTTCCATAGCTATGAGAAATGCAGTCTTGTTGTGTAAGCAATTCAATCTCCAATGTTTTGTTGCAACAAGCTCAACCAATAATTAACATTATTTTCCTACAAATTTTGTTTGGTGCTCATCTTGTCAAACATAAAAGCCATGGAAATACTAAAAGGACAGTGTTTCCATCTTCCTGATTTGTAGTACAATTGTATAAATACAGAAAAGATATTTTATGAAAACTACTATATTCAAAACAAAAGAGACCAAATGTTATAAAGTGATAGGTATAGTTTTTCAGTCTCTGAATCATCTTTAGGTCAACATGAGTACCATATGCATATGTTTAAAAAACCTCTGATATAACATTCCAATTGTGGAGAAAGCCTTGTTTAATGTTATCTTCTTTCTGGGAAAGAAGAGTTTTGAGAATATGTGACACTAGACATCTCCATTGACTAGAAAAATATCTATTTACCTCTTTCTTATGTAAGTATACTCACCTGTATGGGTTAACAGCTTCCTTACGGATGCCTCTCACATACACCTGAGTATAATGCTTAGTACTGTTGTGAAGTGGGAGTTTCTGGTATTTATGAAGACTCACTTGAGTCATGTAATGTTTTTCTACAAGTTCTCTTGTGAGAGGACATGTGATGTTTTCTTGGAGGCAGGCTTGTGAGAGGGCACATGATGCATTGCTCTGAGCTGTATTCTATAAGAGCATGACATTAATCAGCAGAGAACATATGTGGGTGTGCTCTGTGGAGAAGAGATATATAGAAGCCCATGGGCAGAGATACATCACTTTTTAAAAACTTTTCCACTTATTTAAAATAATCTATTAATTTTTTATTAATTACAGTTTATTCTCTTTGTATCCCAACTATAACCCTTCCCTCATCCCCTCTCACTCACACCTTCCTCCCTCCTTTCTCCCATACCCCTCCAAAAGTCCACTGAAAGACGAGGTCCTCCTCCCCTTCCATATGACCCTAGTCTATCATATTTCATCAGAACTGGCTGCATTGTCTTTCTCTGTGGACTGGTAAGGCTGTTCCTGCATCATGGGGAGTTGCTCAAAGAGCAAACCACTGAGTTCATGTCAGAGACAGTCCTTATTCCCACTACTAGGGAACCCACTTAGACACTGAGCTGCCATGGGATACATGTATACTCTCATATCACCAGCAAATAGTGATACTTTGACTTCTTCCTTTCCAATTTGTATACCCTTAATCTCCTTTAATTTTCTTATTGCTCTAGCAAAGACTTTAAGAACCATGTTGAAGAGATATGGAAAGAGTGGGCAGCCTTGTCTTGTCCCTGATTTCAGTGGGATTGCTTTAAGTTTCTTTCCATTGAGTTTGAGGTTGGCTATAGGCTTGCTGTATATTGCCTTTACTATGTTTAGGTATGTGTCTTGTATCCATGATCTCTCCAGGACATTAAACACAAACGAACGTTGGATTTTATCAAGCGCATTTTCAACATTTTAGTTTGTTTATATGCTGGATTATGTTGATGGTTTTCCATAAATTGAACCACCCCCGCATACCTGGGATGAAGCCTACTTGGTCATAGTGGATAATATCTTTGATGAGTTCCTAGATTCGGTTTTTGAGTATTTTGTTGAGTATTTTTTGCATCAATGTTCATAAGGGATATTGCCCTGATATTCTCTTTCTTTGTTGGGTCTTTGAAAGGTTTAGGTAACAAGGTGACTGTGGCTTCATAGAATGAGTTTGGTTATGTTCCTTTTGTTTCTATTTTGTAGAATAGTTTAAAGTGTATTGGTGTTAGCTCTTCTTTGAAGGTATGATAGAATTCTGTTCTGAAACCATTAGGTATTCTGTAGACCTCTTGTATGTTTATGGGTCTCTCCTTTAAGTTGGGGAAATTTTCTTCTTTGATTTTATTGAATACATTTTCTGGACCTTGGAGACAAAAAATCTTTTTCTCCTATTCCTATCATTCTTAGTTTTTTCTTTATTTCTTTTCTTTTTGTCTTGGATTTCATGGATGGTTTGTGTCATTTATTGTTTAGATTTAACATTTTTTGACAGATACATTGATTCTTTTTCCGTTGTATCTTCCACACCTGAGATTCTTTCTTCCATCTCTTGTAGTCTGCTCTGCAGTTCCTGTTTTTTCCCCCTCAGTTCTTTCTCTCCATGATTTCTTCTATTTGTGTTTTCTTGAATTTTTCCAATTCTATCATCAGATTTTGAAAGTTTTTTATTTTCTTCACCTGTCTGAAAATATTTTGCTGTTTTTTTTTTCCTTCACTTGTTTGAACATTTTTCTGTTTCTTTTATTTCTTTCAGTGACTTAATCATTTTCTCTCTTAAGGATACATCAGACAGTTGCATCTTCCTGTATTTCTTTACTTATGGCCATAATCTCTTTGGCTTTATCTTCCTCAATTTATTTATGGATGGCCATAATCTGTTTGGCTTTATCTACCTCTATTCCTTTATACATTTTACTTGTTTCTTCCATTATCCTCTTTATAGGTATAGATGTAAGGTCATCTTCTTGAATTTACTTATGTTAGGGTGTCCAGGGCTACTTGCCCCTTGATAATTGGGTTCTGGAGATGCCATATTGCTTTGCCTTTTTTGGGTTTGGTTTGCTTTTACTCTGGCCTCTACCCATTTGGCTATCTCAGGTGTTGGCCCGTTTCTGGTGCCTGCTGAAATCCTGGGGTGGAGAGAATCCTCTTGGCAGGAAGATGGTTGTTCCCGAAGAAGGCCTCTTCTCCTTTTGGGGTTTGGTTAATAGAATGGTGGTGCTTCTCAGGAACTGCCACAATTCACCTCAGGTGTATGGACCTGTGAAATAACTATGATCTTTGGTAGTTGGGGGATGTCCTCTCACCAGGAGAAGATCTGGAGAGAGCTGCCCTACCACTGTGTTTCCTGCTCTGAATTTAGTGAGCTGCTGCTGCTGCTCTTACACTGTTTTTGCTGGGTACAGCGCTCTTGAAGAACCAGGGACCCCTTTGGGTTAGGATAACTGGTTGTACCTTGGAGCAGTATCTGGGTGCTGATCTCTTGGATCTCAGGCTTCTTTAGGTCTGAATTTGGAGCTCTTTGCTCCAATATCCAAGCGGTAATTAGTGGCAGGTAAGGACAGTGCTCATGTGTGTGGCAGGAGGCCAGAACCTGGAGCCTATAGCAACACAGAAACTTTTCTGGAGCTGGTTGTCCTGAGGTAGGACATGATATTTTCCCCAACATGGGGTTTCTTTCTGATGGGGAGACCAAGTCTGTTTTTTTTTGTTTGTTTGTTTATTTTTGTTTTTTGTTTTTTGTTTTTTTGGGGGGGGCTCAGTTCAGTCTGTGATATTGAGTAGAGCATGCAAACACAGGCGAGTGGTTCCTTGCTGGTGACTAGGCACTTGCAAGAACACAGGAACTTTTCCAGAGAACTTTTCAGGAAAGAGGGGGTCAGCTGATTGCCATGAGGTGGGACTTGATGTTTCCCTCACCTTGGAGTTTTCTATGGACAGGGAAGCCCAGTCTCTGTTACCCTTTGGTCCACAGTTTTGTCTGGGACCATGAGTCTGGCCTGCATACAGATCTTTGTGTTGGTAGCTGAGTGCCTGCTAGATCCCAGGACTTTTCCAGAGATTGTTTGAATGACCTGAGGTTGGTCCCAATAGCTTCCTTCACCGTGGGATTTCTTTCAACTGGAAATATCAGTCTCTGGTGTTGTGGTGCCACAGGTCAGTCTAGGATGGTGATCAGATCACACAGGCTCTGGTCTGGCAACTGAGGCCTCCAGGGACTCCAGAACTCTTCAGTGTTTTAGCTGGGTGACTGAGAATAGATCCGATTGCTTCCTGCACCATGGGGTTTCCTCTCACTTTTTAGAAGAATGCTGAAACTTTGTTAAAAAGTAATAGTCAAAGAAAATTTCAAAAGTATCTTTTATTATTATGATAAATAAAATCTCAGGTAAAAAATCCTTAGACAATAGGTTAGAAAACTTGGGTACTGTTGGCATATTTTACCCTGCAACCACCTGTTCTAAGGTTAATTTTTCTTTTCACCTTTGGCTGCTATTTACTCTTCTCAATAACCTTATGGAGTTACATTCATCAAGGTTTCAGCAATGTTTTTCATTTTGACAGAGGAGGAGGAACCATCATTCCATTTGAAAAACATCCCCAATTAAGCTGAAAGTCTTTACAGAGTATTTACCTTCATACCTTCTGTCCTAAAATTTGAATATACAAATGTCTTTCCAGGGAAATTAAAGGGTATTAACATGGGGATAGCCTCATGAACCCAAAGCACTTGTTTTTGGAAGACTGTACCTTGTCCCTCTGGTGAGGCAACAACCAGCTCCTGACTAACTACGAATAATTTTTTGTATATGTCTTTCATACAGAAATAGAGATTTAATAAAATACTAGCTTAATTTGGTGGAAGCACAATGAAGATGAACATATCTTTGAAACAACAGTTCGTGGGAAAAATCAAAGTTCTGTTATATTACAATGCAACTGTTAATAGGTTTAAGAATTAATTTCTTTCTTGCCTCTGAATGTAAGTTCTCTCAAGATAGAACATAAAAATAAGCAGGAGACCTAGAGATGCTTTTATTGAGCCTGCTCCTTTCTTCCAGAATACTTTTTTCTGCTGCTTTTTTTTCTCTTAAGAAAAAAAAAAAAACTTTATGGTTGAAGAGGTGGCTCAGCTGCTAACACCATTAATTGTTCTTCCAGAGGCCTCAGGACTAGTTAACAGCATGTACACAACACTCACAATCATCTATTACTCTTGTTCCTGGGATCTGACCCCATTTTCAGGACTCAATGAATACTTCATGCACATAATGTCGAGATGTACATGCAAGCAAAACATCTATGCAAATCAAAACGACCCTGAGATTTCGCCTTACACCCATAAGAATGGCCAAGATCAAAAGCTCAAGTGACAACACATGCTGGAGAGGTTGTGGAGAAAGGGAACCCTCCTCCACTGCTGGTGGGAATGTAAACTTGTACAGCCATTCTGGAAATCAATCTGGCGCTTTCTCAGACAACTGGAACTAGTGCTTCTTCAAGATCCAGCTATACCACTCCTAGGCATATACCCAAAAGAATCTCAAATATACAATAAGGACATTTCCTCAACCATGTTTGTAGCACCTTTATTTGCAATAACCAGAAGCTAGAAACAACCCAGATGCCCCTCAGCTGGAGAATGGATACAGAAATTGTGGTACAGCTACACAATGGAATATTACTGAGCAATGAAAAACAAGGAAATCATGAAATTTGCAGGTAAATGGTGGGATCTGGAAAGGATCACCCTGAGTGAGCTATCCCAGAAGCAGAAAGACACACACGGTATATACTCACTCATATAGACATATAACATAGGATAAACCTACTAAAATCTGTACATCTAAAGAAACTAATCAAGATAGAGGACCCTGACTAAAATGCTCAATCCCCACTCTGAAAGGCAAAGAGGATGGACACCAGAAGAAGAAAACAGGAAACAAGTTAGGAGCCTCCCACAGAGGGCTTCTGAAAGTCTCTGCCCTGCAGACTATCAAAGCAGATGCTGAGAATTACGGCCAACTGTTGGGCAGTGTGCATGGAATCTTATGAAAGAAGTGGGAAATAACAGTAAGATATGGAGAGAACATGAGGTCCACAAGGAGAGCAACAGAACCAAAAAATTTGAGCACAGGGGTCTTTCCTGAGACTCATACTCCAACCAAGTACCATACATGGAGATAACCTAGAACCCCTGCACAGGTGTAGCCCATGGTAGTTCAGTGTCCATGTGGGTTCCATCATAATGGGAACAGGGACTGCTTCTGACATGAACTGATTGTCCTACTCTTTGATCACCTTCCCCTGAGGGGGGAGTAGCCTTACCAGGCCACAAAGGAAGACAATGCAACTACTCCTGATGAGACCTAACAGACTAGGATCAGAAGGAAGAAAAAGAAACCCTCCCCTACCAGTGGATTTGGGGAGGGGAGTGTGTGGAAAAGGGGGAGGAAGGGAGGGATTGGGAGGGGAGGAGGGAGGAAACTAGAGGGGGGGATACAAAGTAAATAAAGTATAATTAAAAAAATGACAGGGGAGTTTGCATACTGGGCAATGTATCATAGATTTGACTGTGTAATAGGTGAATCGTCACTGAAGTTCTGGATGACTTTATTCCTTCCAAAATGTCAATATTATTAGAAGTCTGCACTCCCAATTATCTTTGTCATCTTGACTTATCATTTATGACTACATTTAAGTTGACATGAGTTTTGTTGACAATTGATCAATCTGTTTGCAACATAAAATTCTGCAGTAAAAAGGTGATAATAGGGGGCTGGAGAGATGGCTCAGAGGTTAAGGCCACTGGCTGGTCTTCCACAGGTCCTGAGTTCAATTCCCAGCAGCCACATGGGGGCTCACAACCATCTGGTGCCCTTTTCTAATGTGTAAGCACAGGTGCAGGCAGAACAATGTATAGATAATAAACAAATAAATCTTTTAAAAAAGGTGATAATAAATAAATATATGCATGCTCAAAAAAAATACACCTATGCGGATAAAATATATTACAAACTAAACAAAACATCTCATTTTTAAATGTTTGGCAATTGTATAGCTGTTCCTTGGGAAATGATTTAAGAAACTGTATCTGGGACAAATCATAAGACAACACAGAAACACAATGGTAACAAAACAATAGGCATTTTTTTTTTTTTGCAAATGTAGTTTTGCTTTTTATCTTGAGCTATTAAGATGTGTTACAATGTTCTGTTTGTAAACAGCAATAAATAATACTGTCTGGGAGATATTCAATTCCAAAGGCATACAATTAATACCCTATGATATGCATTGCTGTTAACTTATGATGGTCCAAAATTTATTTTACTCACAATAGTTTCATGATAGGAATATTATTGCATACATCATCATTACCAAAACAGGTAATTTGCGTGTTGAGTAAATGAATGGCTAAAAGCCAAACCATTTGTTTGAAGCATAGCAAATACAAGAAAAGAACTAAATTAAGTGTCACAAAACATTGTAAAATAAAAATTATAATGGACATATGAAATTGAGCATGTGCTAAATTTGTAATGAAAATCAGAATAAAAAATAATACAAATATAAAAATCCATATCAGAGTATGGATTTCAGAAATTAATTTTGTTTTTATGTATTGTGTATATGTAAATATGTATGTGCACTATATTTTTATAAGACTTTCTTTAATAAATACCCATCAAAAAGACCCAAAACCAGAAGACCGAGAAAGTTGGTTAGTCCTAATTTTACTTCAATGAATGGGGAGGAGGTCCTCCCTATCAGTGGACTTGGAAAGGGGCACGGTGGAGATAAGGGAGGGAGGGAAGGACTGGGAGAGAATGAGGGATCGGGACACAGCTGGGATACAGAGTTAATAAAATGTAACTGATAAAATTAGAAAAAGAAAAAAATAAAATTCAAAAAAAAGAAAAAAGAAAGAAAAACCATTACGTATCTTTTAATAAATGAAAAAAAAAAATTTCAGTCAAAAAGTGTTAAACAAATTAACAATATAGAAGAGGAAATAATGCTTTAATGTGAGGACGAAGATGAGCAAAATGCTGAAATGGAAACAATATCAACCTCATAAACATTTAAAAATAATATAAAAACAACTGAGATGAAATGAAAATAAATTATCATTAGTATATATGCTGTTGTTGATCTTCTAAAGTGTGAGATACAAAGAGAAATTATTAAAAATCATCAAGTACCCAATGACTGACATGGCAGACAAATATAATAAAGAGTGAAAAGGAATACAGAATGTACTCTTTATTCACTGAACTAAATTATGTAGTGATCTAGATAAAGATGAGATGAATAGGGAATTAGAGGGAGAACTCAACAGTTAAGAGCACTTAATGCTATTCTAGAACATTCAAGTTTTCTTCCTAGACACCTTGTCAAGTGGCTTACAACTGCTTACATCTCCAGTTACAGGAACTTCAACACCTCAGGCATCTGAGGGCATCTGGACTCATATACAAATAATTTCAGAAGGAATAGACATATGTAAACACAATGGAAAATAATAAAATTAATTTTAAAAAATGGTGACATTATAAAACAACCAACATTGTAATCCTTAAATGATAAAAAGCAGAGAGACATATGGAACTACATGTCTACCTGTCACCCAAAATGAGCACTACAACAGATAAATGAGGAGCATATGGAAAATTGTTGTGTATATTATAACTGTGAAGTCATATAAAAGTTAATTGCAACAGAAAATATAAGCTATTTGATAACAAATGATAATGTGGGGTACTTTATGTTCATAAAGAAGGTAGTCACTTTAAACTTTCAGTGTTTAAAAGAAAGAAATTTTCAAAATTAAATGATCAAGCTCTCTGTAATGCTCAAGAAATTCACTCCAAATCAACCACACAATCAAATAAAGAGAAAGGCAGTAATGATGTATCCTAGGAGAATTATTGTTAAAGGTGGTATTAATCTGAATGCACATAAACCACATTAAGACAAAAAATAGCAGTCTAGATGACAACTAAGTGATGCTAAGAGGCAAAAATAATAATGGATATAACAATCACACAATTCCAGAAAACCACATCAAATTGCACAACTAAGTAATACATCTAAAAAATAAAAGATACATGCATAAAATATTATCAGATAAATTTTTTGACAAACCTATTTCATTAGTAATTGATAAAACTAGTTTAGAAAAAAATTAGCAAGGAAACAAGCTGAAAAAAAAATACCAAACAATCAACCAACCTGGTCTGATGAAAATTTAAACACAAGATACTTACCAATGAAGCAGGAAATTATCAAAAGGAGTAAACAAGGTTTTTCGTTTTGTTTTGTTTTTAATTTTAAGCATATGGAGTAACTCATGATTGTTCCATATAAAATCACGAAGATATAAAAAATGAAAATGTGTGAAGTGAACGTATAGAATGCATATTTAATATACTAATATTTTAAAGAAAACTAAAGTTCAATGTTAAAGAGATATGGAGAGAGTGGGCAGCCTTGTCTTGTCCCTGATTTCAGTGGGATTGATTTAAGTTTCTCTCCATTGAGTTTGATGTTGGCTATAGGCTTGCTGTATATTGCCTTTACTATCTTTAGGTATGTGCCTTGTATCCCTGATCTCTCCAAGACTTTAAACATAAATGGGTGCTGGACTTTGTCAAATGCTTTTTCAGCATCTAAGGAGATGATCATGTGGTTTTTCTCCTTCATTTTGTTTATGTGGTGGATTACATTGATGGATTTCCGTATGTTGAACCACCCTTGCATTCCTGGGATGAAGCCTACTTGATCATGGTGGATGATATCTTTGATGTGTTCTTGGATTCGGTTTGCAAGTATTTTATTGAGTATTTTTGCATCAATGTTCATAAGAGAGATAGGTCTGAAGTTCTCTTTTTTGGTTGGATCTTTGTGTGGTTTAGGTATCAAAGTGACTGTGGCTTCATAGAATGAGTTTGGTAGTGTTCCTTCTGTTTCTATTTTATGGAATAGTTTGAGGAGAATTGGTGTTAGTACTTCTTTGAAGGTCTTGTAGAATTCTGCGCTGAAGCCATCTGGTCCAGGGCTTTTTTTGGAGGGGAGACTGTTAATGACTGCTTCTATTTCCTTGGGAGATATAGGACTATTCAGTCTTTCTACCTGATCTTGATTAATCCTCATTTAGAAAGACAAATGGGATGTGCATTGAACTTATGACAGGAGTCTATCACAAAAGGCATCTGAAAGACTCTACCTAGCAGTGTTTCAAAGCAGACACTAAGACTCATAACCAAACCCTCGGCAGAGTGCAGGGAATCATATGAAAGAAGGGAAGTTAGTATGATATGGAAAGGATAGGAGCTCCACAAGGACCAAATATATCTGGGCACAGGGTCTTTTCTGAGACTGACACTCAACCAAGGACCATCTATGGATATAACCTAGAACTTCTGCTCGGATGTGGCCTGTGGTAGCTCAGTAACCAAGTAGTTTTCCAAAGTAAGGGGAACACGGACTATTTCTAATAGGATCTCAAGGGCAGGCTGTTTGACCCCCACCCCAGGGGAGGAGCAGTCTGTTAGGCCACAGAGGAGGACTTTGCAGCCAGCCCTGAAGATACCTGATAAAACAGGGTCAGATGAAAGGGGAGGAGGTCCTCCCCTATCAGGGGACTTGGAAAGGGGCAGGGAGGAGACCAGGGAGGGAGTGTGGGGTTGGGGAGGGAATGAGGGAGCGGGATACAGCTGGGACACAGAGTTAACAAAATGTAACTAAAAAGAAAAATAAAATAAAAATAAAAAAATTAAAAAAAAAAAAGAAAACTAAAGTTGTAGATACTATTACAAACTATGAACAGAAGATAGTGATAACTATAAAATACTAGTGTAAAAAATGAAAGGAACACTAAAAATTTGTGGAGCATGATAAATATGGGTCTATTTTCATGTTTTCTACAAGTAGAGTGGCTGGCTCTTGGATTAGCTTGTCCTGGGAGGTTCAGCCTTGCCAGACCACAGAATAAGATGAGTCAGCCATCCCTGATGAGACCTGATTTGCTAGAGTCAGCTAGAAGGGGAGGAGGTCCTCCCCTATGAGGAGATTAGGGAAAGACGCTAGGGGTAGAAATGTGAGGATGGATGGAGACTGGGGGCTGCAGAGGAGATACAAAGTGAACAAGTTAATTATAAATAATTTTGTTGATATTGCAATTAATTAACTAATTAATCAGAAATTAAAAAGATAGGTAGATAGATAGATGATAGATGACAAATACATAAATAAATAGATTTTAAAACAAAAAGAAATTGAAGAGATGGGTAATAGAAAAACGGATTTTCAGGTAAAATAATTTATTTCTCTTGCACAAGAAGCAGGTTCAGTTCTTAAGACCCACATGGTGGATCACAACCATCTGTGAATCCAGATAGAGGAGATCCAATGCCGTCTTTCATAGTCTGTGGGACTGTCTGTGGACATGCATGTGATATACATACATAGTTGTAGGAATAACACCTGTATGTAAAAACAGTATGTATGGAAAATGTAAAAATGAACTCTGTAACACCCATCATCACATTAGCACCAGTCTTCCACAATGTATTTATTCCTAACAGTTCACCAATATCTTCTGTGTTTGTCTTTGAGAAAACTATTTTAAATTTATATTGAATATCACATATATTTGAATTGTCAGTAAAATCCTTATAAAAATAAACTAAGTGGTAGAAATGACCTGTTATTCACTAAAAGTAATCAATAGACAATGATATTGAAAATGGCCTAAACAAATGAAAACCTGTAACTGCATGAGAAAATTCAAGATAGTTTGTTTATAATTTGCTCAAAACTGTGGACAGTGGACTAAACATTATCATTTACATATTTCTGAAGTAATAGAATTCCTGTGCAAGAAGTTGAGGAAATTAAAACATACTCTCAAAATTTTACAAATAGATTTCATTAGGTTTATCATATCTTTGATAAACCTAATGAAATCTGAGAGCTGACATGGGGTATGATTATCAATCCTCGTTTTGAAAGACAGATGGGATGCACATTAAACATTGACAGGAGTCTACTGAGCGCATTTGAAAAACACTAACTAGCAGTGTTTTCAAAGCAAAGACTCATGACCAAACCTTTGGCAGAGTACAGGGAATCGTAAGAAAGAAAGGGAGTTAGTCTGATGAGGAAAGGATAGGAGTTCCACAAGGACCAAACATATCTGGGCACAGGGTCTTTTCTGAGAATGACATGCAACCAAGGACCATGTATGAATGTAACCTAGAACCTCTGCTCAGATGTAGCCTGTGGTAACTAAGTAACCAATTGGTTTCCCATAGTGAGGGGAACAAGGACTATTTCTAACAGGAACTCAATGGCTGGCTCTTTGGCCTCCCCACCCCCCAAGGGAGGAGCAGTCCTGTTAGGCCACAGAGGAGAGCTTTGCAGCCAGTCCTGAAGATACCTGATAAAACAGGATCAGATGAATGGGGAGGAGGTTCCCCCTATCAGTGAACTTGGCAAGGGGTACAGTGGAGATGAGGGAGAGAGGGAGGGACTGGGAGGGAATGAGGGAACGGGACATGGCTGGGATACAGAGTTAATAAAATGTAACTGATAAGAAAAAAATAAAATTAAATAAAAAAAATACATGAACTACAAAAAAAATTTACAAATATAGTTAAGAATATATCATAGAATTAAGGTAAAATCAACAAAAATTTTAGAAATTTTCTTCATAGAAATTCTTAAATCCAGAGTGGTTGTACAAGTTTACATTCCCACTAACAATGGAGGAGGGTTCTCCTTTCTTCACACACTCTCTAGCATGTGTTGTCACTTGAGTTTTTTTTTTATTAGTTATATTTTATTAACTCTGTATCCCAGCTGTATCCCCCACCCTCATTCCCTCCCAATCCCACCCTCCCTCCCTCCACTCCACCCTTCCCTTTTCCAAGTCCACTGATGAGGGGAACATCCTCCCCATTCACTTGAGTTTTTAATCTTAGCCATTCTGATGGGTGTAAGGTGAAATCTCAGGATCGTTTTGATTTGCATCTCTCTGATGGCTTAGGACTTTGAACATCTCTTTAAGTGTTTCTCTGCCATTCTATATTCTTCTGCAGAGAATTCTCTGTTTAGCTCCGTACCCCGTTTTTTTTTTAATTGGATTGCTTCATTTATTGCCTTTTAACTTCTTTGGTTCTTTATATATTCTGGATATTGGCCCTCTGTTAGATATAGGATTGGTGAAGATCCTTTCCCAGTGTGTAAGTTGTCCTTTTGTTCTGACCACAGTGTTCTTTGCTTTACAGAAGCTTTTCAGTTTCATGTGGTCCCATTTCTTGATTGTTCTTAGAGCCTGTGCTGTTGGTGTTCTCTTCAGGAAGTTGTCTCCTGTGCCAATAAGTTCTAGGCTCTTCCCCACTTTTTCTTCTAACCAATTTAGTGTATCTGCTTTTTTCCCCGTTTATAAATTTTTTCTTTAATTCTTTATTAATTACACTTTATTCACATTGTATCCTCCCTGTAGTTTCCTCCCTCCTCCCCTCCCAATCTCTCCCTTGCTCTTCCTTCTCCACTCATGCTCCTCCCAAGTCCACTGATAGGGGAGATCTTCTTTTCCTTCCTTCTGACCCTAGTCAATTAGGTCTCATCCGGAGTGGCTGCATCATCTTCTTCTATGGCCTGATAATGCTGCTTCCCCCTCAGTGGGAGGTAAATAAAGAGCAGGCCAATCAGTTCATGTCAGAGACAGTCCCTGTTCCTATTAAAATGGAACCCACTTGGATATTGAACTACCATCTGTGTAGGGGTCTTAGGTTATCTTCATGCATAGTCCTTGGTTGGAGTATCAGTCTCAGGAAAGACCCCTGTGCTCAGATTTTTTTGGTTCTATTGCTCTCCTTGTGGTGTTCCTGTCCTCTCCAGATATTACTGTTTCCCACTTCTTTTCTAAGATTCCCTGCACTCTGCCCAAAGGTTGCCCATAAGTCTCAGCATCTGCATTGATAGTCTGCAGCGCAGAGTCTTTCAGAGGTCCTTTCTGTCAGGCTCCTGACTTGTTCCCTCTTTTCTCCTTCTTCTGATATCCATCCTCTTTGCCTTTCTGGATAGGAATTGAGCATTTTAGCAAGAGTCCTCTCTCTTGATTAGTTTCTTTAGGTGTATGGATTTTAGTAGGTTTATACTATATTATATGTCTATATGAGTGAGTATATACCATGGGCATCTTTCTGCTTCTGGGATAGCTCACTCAGGATGATCTTTTTCCCGATGCCACCATTTATCTGCAAAATTCATGCTTTCTTTATTTTTTACAGCTGAGTAATATTCCATTGTGTAGATATACCACAATTTGTGCATCCATTCCTCCACCAAGGGACATTTGGGCTGTTTCCAGCTTCTGGCTATTACAAATAAGGTTGCTACAAACATGGTTGAGAAAATGTCCTTATTGTGTACTTGAGACTCTTGGGTATATGCCAAGGAGTAGTATAGCTGGATCTTGAGGAAGCACTAACATAAAACGAGACACACCAAACCACTTAGAAGAAAAAGTGGGGAAGAGCCTTGAACTCATTGGCACAGAAGACAACTTCCTGAACAGAACACCAACATCACAGGACATTTGCTCAAACATGTTTGCAGCAACTTTATTCGTAATAGCAAGAACGTGGAAACAACTCAGATATCCATCAACAGAGAAATGGATACTAAAATTGTTGTACTTTTACACAAAGGAATACTACTCAGCAATTAAAAATAAGGAAATCATGAAATGTGCAGGCAAATGGTGGGATTTAGAAAAGATCATCCTGAGTGAGGTATCCCAGGAGCAGAAAGACACACATGTTATATACTCACTTATAAGTGGGTTCTAGACCTATAAGATAGAATAAACATACTAAAATCTGTACACCTAAAAAGATAAACAAGAAAGAGGACCTGGGTTAAGATGATCAATCCTCACTTAGAAAGACAAATGAGATGGACATTGGAAGTAGGAGAAAACAAGAAACAGGACAGAAGCCTACAGCAGAGGGCCTCTGAAAGACTCTACCTAGCAGTGTATCAAAGCAGATGCTGAGACTCATAACCAAACCTTGGGCAGAGTGCAGGGAATCATGAAAGAAGGGGAAGTTAGTATGACCTGGAGTCAACACGAGCTCCACAAGGATCAAACATATCAGGGCACAGGGGTCTTTTATGAGTGTGTATCTCTAACCAAGAACTATGTATGGATATAACCTAGGACCCCTGCTCATATGTAGCCCATGGTAGCTCAGTATCCAAGTGGGTACCCTAGTAAGGGGAACAAGGACTATTTCTGACCTGAACTCAATCGCTGACTCTTTGACCTCCCCCCATCCCAAAAGGAGGAACAGCCTTGATAGGCTGCAGAAGAGGACATGGCAGCCAGTCCTGAAGATACCTGATAATCTAGGGTCAGATGGAAGGGGAGGAGGACCTTCCTTCTCAGTGGATTTGGATTGGGGGTGGAAGGAGATGAGGTAGGGAGGGTGGGATTGGGTGTGAAGGAGGGAAGGGACCACACCTGGGATATAAAGTAAATAACCTATGATTAATATAAAAAAATAAATAAAAAAGAAATTCTTAAATCCATTAAAAATTTCAGACTTCATAAATGCATAATTCATAAAATAAAATCTAGAAAATTTTAGCTTATAGAGTTTCAAAAATTTGGCTTCAGCTTTTAAGAAGAAGTAAATCATGAAATTTTCAGGCAAATGGTCAGATCTAGAAAAGATCATCTTGATTGAGGTAACCCAGAAGCAAAAAGATAGATACCCAAGGTATATACTCACTCATAAGTGGTTATTAGACATATTATATAGAATAAACATACTAAAATCTATACTCCTAAAGAAGCTAAACAACAAGAAGAACCTAGAGAAGATGCTCAATCTTCCTTCAGAAGGGCAAATGCTATTTACCTCAGAAGCTGGAGAAGACAGGGAATAGCACAGGAGCCTTCCATTGATGGCCTCTGAAAGACTCTACTGATTGAGGTATCCAAGCATAGGCTGAGACACATAGCCAAACTTTGGGAAGAATAGATGGAATTTTATGAAAGACTGCGGAAAGTTAAAGACTTGGAGGGGACAAGAGCTCCAAAAAGAGACCAACTGATCCAAAACAAAACTGGGCCCTGGGGGTGCTGCAAATGATATCCCAGCCAAGGACCATTCGTAATGAGGACTAGACCTAAAACCCCTGCTCACAAGTAGCCCATAGACTCAGTCTCCATGTGGCTTCCCTAGTAAGGGTGACAGGGACTGTCTCTGACATGAACTCAGTGGCTGACTTTTTTATCACCTCCCCTTAAGGGGTGCAGCCTTGCCAGGCCACAGAGAAAGACAATATAGTCAGTTCTGGTGATATCTGATATCTTAGGTCAGACAGAAGGGTAGGAGGACCTCCTCTATCAGTAGACTAGGGGAAGGGCATAGGGGGAGAAGAGGGAGGTAGTATGTGATTGGAAGATGATGAGGGAAAGAGCCACAGCTGAGATACAAAGTGAGTAAATTTTAGTGAATGATAATAATATAAAAAATAAATAAATTAAATAAACAAGTAAAAATTACAAAACATAAAGTACAGTATTTATAATCAACATATATGAGAACTTACATTTAAGACAGAGGGAAAAAGTTCTTTCAAAAGACACTAATAAGCTAAAAGAGTACAATAACACAGTCTGTGTCAGGAGAGATGACTGCTGTTAGGAGCACTTGCCACTTCATCTAAGAAACAGAAGTTTATTCCTACTATCTATAATTGCTGTCTTACAACTTGTAACTCCTGTTCCAGCAGACCCATAACTTATTCTGGCCTCTTGGAATACCCATATGCTTGCACTACCATGTATATTCAAACATATACACGTGTAAAAAATAAAAAAAATCATAAATAAACAAACAACAAAACACAATAAACCAATGTCAATAGATCTTTAGATAACAAACCCATGTAGTGGTCTGAAATTTTTCTAGCTATCAGCAAACACAGCTTATATTTTCAGGAATAGATTACAGCAGGCATACCAGTAGAATAATTTAGTTGTTTTGATGGCAACAATAAAAATGGCAAAGAGAAAAATACATGACCACTCAAACTTATATGTGTCAGTTTGACAGTTTCTTTTAATATTTAAGCTCTATTGAGGGTCATTATGGCAAACCGTAATTTGTAATGTTTTAAGTGAAATGAAGCCTTATAGTAACAATAAACTTTTATACTGTTCTTTTTCATAGAACCTATCCCACGGCTAAGTAAACTGAGAACCAACAAAAACAAGCACACTTTCAGTCAAAGAAGTTAAAGAACGCATCAAGAAATGTTAAAAAAAATCATAATATTGTGCATGATATATAATTCATTTTTCATGAGGTTTTTTAAAATGTAAGTGAAGAACAAATCACTGTTTTGTTTCATATGTGAGGAATCTCTGATTGGAAGGACATTAAAAAGAAACATTGAACCTGGAGTTGCTAGAGTTTTTCGATAGCTTTTCTGTGCCTACGAAAATCTACAGTAAAATTCAGGTGGTAGCTAACATTGCAGAAACTAATGGAACGCATATATAATGGAATTGAAAAAGAGTGTGATGGGATGATAAATAGAAATGGAAGTAAGAAAATGTGAAGCCAAGATGGCGGCACCAGGAGAACACCATGTCTGAGAAGCGGGACAACACACTCCGTGCAGCGACCAGGAGACTGAACTCTGGGCCCTAAAAGAACAGCGATCGATCGTGTTTCCCAGGTGAGGGGAGGCTCCCACGGCATGGGAATCGGTCGGGTCCACTCTCGGCTGACCAGCCAGAACCCGGAAGAGAACCTGGCTAACTCGGGCTTTGGGTCTCCAGGCTGGTGCTGCAAGCCTGCTTGTCCAGATCAGTTTCCCAGGCTGATTGGTGGGCACATGGGTGCCTGAGGCTGAGAGTCCCAGTTGCAAAAAAAACCCACGGGGAAAGAAAGTTGCCAGACTGGTCACGGATCACCCAGTCTTTCCCTGGAAGGTCTCTCCTACCACAGCGGGTACCTGCCGCCATCACAATTGAGCTCCTGCCGCGCACGGATTTCAGCTGCATGCCCAGCTCAAAATCCCTACTCCCTCTTCGGAGGAGGCAGGAGGCATCCAGCAGAATCTGCCACAGACCACATTGTCTGTACCCAAACCCGTGATCAGGGCTGAGAAAACCCAATCCTTTCGGGCACTCCCCCAAACGCCACCATAACCCTGCCACAGTGGAGTGGAAGGATAAAGAGGCACACAGCAGCTTCACAGTGCAGGAACTCCAGTGCTGCCACTCCTAGCAAACAAACTACAGCTCGGGATCTGGGACTGTGGTCATTTTACACATCCTGAGATTCTTCTGGGTCCATCTCAATAAGGTCTAGCAGCAAGTTCTATCACCGGCGCCCCACCCCAACCCCTGGCAGAGAAACACCGGCTAAGGGCTCAGGATCTGACTGAGAAGCCCCAACCCCTGCTGGCACTCCCCTGAGAGCACCTCCATAAGCTTGCCCTAGCAGAGAAGAAGATCAGAGGGGAAGGACAGAGAGGCAGCCTGCCAAGGACACAGCACCCTCTACAGCCCCTAGCAGAAAAACCCAAGCTCTGGATCTGAGGACACTCAACCCTACCCGGCACTCTCTTGGGATCAGCAAACATAGTTTCTAACGCTAGGCGGCTTCTGGCACAGAGATCTGGGCCCGGGATCTGGATTGAGTACACTCATCCTAACTCTTTCCCGCGCCACCCAGAGACCAGTCAACATAACCCCTCCTGGCAGAGGGAAAGGACAAAGAGGCAGCACACAGGAAAGGTGGACACCTAGTCCTGCAGCCACAGTGTCACAGAGATGACTGTTAGCCTATCTGTGCACTTCCGCAGCAGGACCAAAACAGAGAGTAGTGAGCAAGGGGAACTCCTGTGCATTCCAACTGGTCCTGCAAGAGAGTGAGTGAGCCTTCTAGGGAGAGATTGCCCCAGACCCAGGGCCTCTCCACAGAAGCAACCAGACGAAATCCCTGCCACCTACACCCCTAGTGTGGGCATCATAGGGATTCTTGGGATAGTGACCCCAACATTGAAGCCTCAGCTTGCGGGTCCACCAGGGTAATCCAGGCAAACAATCCCTGGATCTCAGTCAGAACTGTGTAATAGTGGCTTGCAGGCCACTGCAATAGTCAGAGAATCCACGCATGCACACTGCGCCCGCTAAAAGTGCACGCGAATAGCGCCAGCGTCACATTCTTTACTTAGGCAAAACTGAAAACACAGTGCACACTCCAAAAGCAGTGAACCTCTCTCATCTTCCTGAAAAAATAGTCCAGAAAACAGAAAGAGAGGATCATAGCCCAAACTACAATCTTGAGGAACAACCAGCGAGGATTATAAATAACCAGATGGCTAGAGGCAGACAAAAGAACACTCCCAACAAAAATCAGGACATAATGACCTCACCAGCAACCCCACAAAACAATGGACACTTCAATTCACTAGATATACAAGAAAACAACCTCAAAACTATGTTTCTCCAGCTATTAGAGGCCCATAGAGATGAAATGAACAAAGCCTTCAGAGAAATAACCAAAGAAATCGAGACTAACCAAGAGGAAACAAATCGTGCTCTCAGAGAAATGACCACGAAAATTGAGGCAAAGAGAGAAGAAATGCACAAAGCTCTCAAAGAAATGTCCACACAAATGAAGGCAAATAAAGAAGAAATAAACAAAGCTCTCATAGAAATACAGGCAATTATACCCAAAGAAGTAGAGGCACAATTAGTGACACATAGAGAGGAAACGGACAAAAAAATAGAAGCTATAATTGAAAAGCAGGAGTCCACATTCAAACACATGAAGGAAATGGTGCAAGACATGAAAACAGAATTAGAATCAATAAAGAAAACACAAATAGAGAAAAACCAGGAGCTGGAGAACATAGAGAAAAGATCAGGAACTACAAAGGTAAGCATCAGCAACAGAATACAAGAGATGGAATAAAGAATCTCAGGAGCCGAAGATAGATACACTTGCGGAAATTGACAGGTCTCTCAAAGAAAAAATAAAATCAGAAAAGTTCCAAACACAAAACATCCAAGAAATCAAGGACACCAAGAAAAGACAAAACCTAAGAATAATAGGAGTAGAAGAAAAAGAAGACATCAGGCTCAAAGGTCCGGAAAATATTTTCAAGAAAATTATAGAAGAAAACTTTCCCAACTTAAAGAAGGAGATGGCCATAAACATACAAGAGGCCTACAGAACACCAAGTAGACTAGGCCAGAAAAGAAATTCTTCACGTTACATCATAGTCAAAACACTGAACCTACAAAACAAAGAAAAAATTCTAAAAGCAGCAAGGGAAAAAGGCCAAGTAACATATGAAGGTAGACCTATCAGAATCACACCAGATTTCTCAGCAGAAACTATGAAAGCCAGAAGGGCCTGGACAGAAATCATACAGTCCTTAAGGGACAACAGATTCCAACCCAGACTACTATACCCAGCAAAACTTTCAATCAACATAGACGGAGAATTCAAGATATTCCAAGACAAAACCAAATTTAAACAATATCTACATAGTAACCCAGCTCTACAGAAGTTACTAGAAGGGAAACTCCAAACCAAAGAAAACAACTACATCGAAGGATACAGAGGAAATAGATAACTACACAACAAAAAAACCAAAAGAAGACAAGCAATGAAACTCAGTGACACCACCAACACCACATCTAAAGTAAGTAACAATTGTTGGTCACTAGTTTCTATGAAAATCAACGGACTCAACTCCCCAATTAAAAGACACAGACTAACAGAATGGTTGCGGAAACAGGATCCAACATTCTGTTGCATCCAAGAAACACACCTATGCAACAAAGATAAACACTACCTCAGAGTAAAGGGCTGGAAAAGTGTCTTTCAAGCAAATGGTTCCAGAAAACAAGCGGGAGTAGTCATCCTAATATCTAATAGAATAGACTTTCAACCCAAGTTAATCAAAAAAGATAAGGAGGGCCACTATATTCTCATCAAAGGAAAAATCCACCAAGAGGACATCACAATTTTGAATATCTATGCCCCAAATACAAAAGCACATACATTCGTAAATGAAACAATATTAAAGCTTAAATCATTGATCCTAAAACCCTAATAGTGGGAGACTTCAACACTTCACTCTTACCAAGGGACAGATCAACTAGACAGAAAACAAATAGGGAAATAAAAACACTTACAGAGTCCCTAAATCAAATGGACCTAATAGACGTCTACAGATCTTTTCATCCAAACTCAAAAGAGTATACCTTCTTTTTAGCACCGCATGGAACCTTCTCCAAAATAGACCATATAGTTGGTCATAAAGCAAGCCTCAACAGATACAAAAAGATTGAAAAAATCCCTTGTATAATATCTGACCACCATGGATTAAAGCTGGACCTCAACAACAACAGAAATAACAAACAGCCTACACGCACATGGAAACTGAACAATTTATTACTCAACAACAACTGGGTTAAGGAAGAAATAAAGAAAGAAATTAAGGACTTCCTAGAATTCAAAGAAAATGAAGGCACAACATAACCAAATTTATGGGACACATTGAAAGCAGTGCTCAGGAGAAAGTTTATAACACTAAGTGCCTGCAAGAAGAAATTCCTAACATCACATACAAACAACATAATGGCCCAACTGAAAAGCCTAGAAAAAAAAAAGAAGCAGATACACCCAAGAGGAGCAGAAGGCTGGAAATAATCAAACTCAGGGCTGAAATCAATCAATTAGAAACAAATAAAACTATTCAAAGAATCAATGAAACAAAAAGCTGGTTCTTTGAGAAAATCAACAACATAGACAAACCCCTAGCCAAACTAACTAAAAAGCAGAGAGAATCTATCAAAATCAACAAAATCAGAGATGAAAAGGGTGACATAACTACAGACACAGACGAAATTCAAACAATTATTAGGTCATACTACAAAAGCCTATATGCCACAAAATTTGAAAACCTAAATGAAATGGACAATTTTCTTGATAGATTCCATCTTCCAACATTAAGTCAAGATCAGGTAGAAAGACTGAACAGCCCTATATCCCCCAAGGAAATTGAAGCAGTCATTCACAGTCTCCCCTCCAAAAAAAGCCCTGGGCCAGATGGTTTCAGCACAGAATTCTACCAAACTTTCAAAGAAGTGCTCACACCAATTCTCCTCAAACTATTCCACAAAATAGAAACAGAAGGTACATTACCAAACTCATTCTATGAAGCATCAGTCACCCTGATACCTAAACCACACAGAGACCCAACAAAAAAAGAGAACTTCAGACCTATCTCTCTCATGAACATTGACTCAAAAATACTCAATAAAATACTTGCAAATCGAATCGAAGAACACATCAAAGATATCATCCACCACGACCAAGTAGGCTTCATCCCAGGCATGCAAGGGTGGTTCACCATTCGGAAATCCATCAATGTAATCCACCACATAAACAAACTGAAGGAGAAAAACCACATGATCATCTCCTTAGATGCTGAAAAAGCATTTGACAAAGTCCAACACCCATTCATGTTTAAAGTCTTGTAGAGATCAGGAATACAAGGCAAATATCTAAACATAGTAAAAGCAATATACAGCAAGCCTATAGCCAACATCAAACTCAATGGAGAAAAACTTAAATCAATCCCTCTGAAATCAGGGACAAGACAAGGCTGCCCACTCTCTCTCTACCTCTTCAACATAGTACTTGAAGTCCCAGCCAGAGCAATAAGACAACTAAAGGAGATCAAGGGGATACAAATCGGAAAGGAAGAGGTCAAAGTGTCACTATTCGCAGATGATATGATAGTATATATGAGCGACCCCAAAAATTCAACCAGAGAACTCCTCCAGCTGATAAAAACCTTCAGCAAAGTGGCAGGATACAAAATCAACTCAAAAAAATCAGAAGCCCTCCTGTATACCAAAGACAAAAGGGCCAAGAAAGAAATTAGGGAAACAACACCCTTCACAATAACCACTAATAGCATAAAGTACCTTGGGGTGACACTAACCAAACAAGTGAAAGACCTGTTTGAGAAAAACTTCAAGTCTCTGAAGAAAGAAATTGAAGAAGATCTCAGAAGATGGAAAGATCTCCCGTGCTCATGGATTGGTAGGATTAACATTGTGAAAATGGCCATCATGCCAAAAGCAATCTACAGATTCAATGCAATTCCCATCAAAATACCAACTCATTTCTTTAAAGACCTTGAAAAAAAGATTCTCAGCTTCATATGGAGAAACAAAAAATCCAGAATCTCCAAAACAATCCTGTACAACAACAGATCATCTGGAGGTATCTCTATCCCCGATCTCAAGTTGTACTACAGAGCAATAGTAATAAAAACTGCATGGTATTGGCAAAAAACAGAAAGGAGGATCAATGGAACCGCATAGAAGACCCAGAAATAAACCCACACACCTATGAATACTCGATTTTTGACAAAGAAGCCAAAACCATTCAATGGAAAAAGACAGCATCTTCAACAAATGGTGCTGGTCCAACTGGATGTCCACATGCAGAAAAATGAAAATAGATCTATATTTATCACCCTGCACAAAACTAAAGTCCAAGTGGATCAAAGACCTCAACATAAAACCAGATACTCTAAATCTGTTAGAAGAAAAAGTGGGGAACAGCCTAAAACTCATTGGCACAGGAGACAACTTCCTGAACAGAACACCAACAGCACAGGCTCTAAAAGCAACAATCAATAAATGGGAACTCATGAAACTGAAAAGCTTCTGTAAAGCAAAGGACACTGTCATCAAAATAAAACGCCTGTCTACAGATTGGGGAAGAATCTTCACTAACCCTTTATCTGACAAAGGATTAATATCGAGTATATACAAAGAACTAAAGAAGCTGAAAAGCAGCAAACCAAGTAATCCAATTAAAAAATGGGGAGCAGAGCTAAGCAGAGAATTCTCGACAGAGGAATATCGAATGGCAGAGAAACACTTAAAGAAATGCTCAACCTCATTAGCCATCAGAGAAATGCAAATCCAAACGACCCTGAGATTTCACCTTACACCCATCAGAATGGCCAAGATAAAAAAACTCAAGGGAGAACACATCCTGGAGAGGTTGTGGAGAAAGGGGAACCCTCCTCCACTGCTGGTGGGAATGTAAACTAGTACAACCACTCTGGAAATCTATCTGGCTCTTTCTAAGACAATTAGGAATAGTGATTCCTCAAGACCCAGCTATACCACTCCTTGGTATATACCCAAAGTTTGCTCAAGTACATAAAAGGGATATTTGCTCAACCATGTTTATAGCAGCTTTATTTGTAATAGCCAGAACCTGGAAACAACCCAGATGTCCATCAACGGAGGAATGGGTACAGAAATTGTGGTATTTTTACACAATGGAATACTACTCAGCAATCAAAAAGGAGGAAATCATGAAATTTGCAGGCAAATGGTGGGATCTAGAAAAGATCATCCTGAGTGAAATATCCCCGAAGGAAAAAGACAAACACGGTATATACTCATTTAAATAGACCTATAAGATATGATAAACATAGTGAAATCTGTACACCTAAAAAAGATAATCAAGAGAGCGGACATGGGGTAAGATTATCAATCCTCGTTTAGAAAGACAGATGGGATGCACATTGAACATATGACAGGAGTCTACTGAGCGCATTAGAATGACTCTAACTAGCAGTGCTTTCAAATCAAAGACTCATGACAAAACCTTTGGCAGAGTACAGGGAATCATAAGAAAGAAGGGGAGTTAGTCTGATGAGGAAAGGATAGGAGCTCCACAAGGACCAAATATATCTGGGCACAGGGTCTTTTCTGAGACTGACATGCAACCAAGGACCATGTATGAATGTAACCTAGAACCTCTGCTCAGATGTAGCCTGTGGTAGCTCAGTAACCAATTGGCTTCCCATAGTGTAGGAAACAAGGACTATTTCTAACAGGAATTCAATGACTGGCTCTTTGGCCTCCCAACACCCCAAGGGAGGAGCAGTCCTGTTAGGCCACAGAGGAGAGCTTTGCAGCCAGTCCTGAAGATACCTGATAAAACAGGATCAGATGAATGGGGAGGAGGTCCCCCCTATCAGTGGACTTGGCAGGGGGCACGGTGGAGATGAGGGCGGGAGGGAGGGACTGGGAAGGAATGAGGGATTGGGACACGGTTTTGAATGAGGGATCGGGACACGGTTGGGATACAGAGTTAATAAAATGTTACTGATAAGAAAAAAATAAAATTCAAAAAAAAAGAAAATGTAATTATATTATAATATCAAAGCAAAACAACAAATAAAAAGTCAGTAATGAAAAAACATAAGAACAATGACTTACTGTATTCACACAACAAAGAAATTTTTAACAGCTTACCAAGAAAACAGAACCATTTTCAATTCCAAGCAAACAGTAATTTCAAGTTCTAGAAGTGCTTGCAAACTTGAAAGCATAAATATTCCATTATTGTGATTTTGTGTAAACTGGGACTCGTACTATTAAATTATATAGTACAAATGAGAAATTTCAAAACGACTTTAAATTTTTAAGTTGCTTCAATTTTCAGACAATGCGGTGTTTTTTTCTCTTTTCAAAATGGTTTTAAACACAGAATGTTGTACATGGTCGCTGGCAATGTCATGCACATATGCTTGAAAGTATAAAATGTGAAATGACTCATGTTCAAATTATGGGGAACCCTAATAAACTGACATTGGTTTTAATTTTTACATATAAGGCTCTTAATGAATAAATATCTTTACTAGGTTGTGAAATTACATGTTATCAAAGTAGACACATATTAATGATTTAATTTTACATCTTTTCTTATTATATTGCTCTTTTGATGCTTTACAAAATTAGAGAGAAATATCTCTATAGCTATACAAACTGATAGATTCTTTTTTTCACTTTTCCTTTTGACAACTTATCTTTTGAAATGTTGTCGATTTTAATTTTTTTGTTTTAATAAGCAAAACTACTAAACTGGTCTTAGTATATAAAGCATTGAGGGATAGTTTGCTGAATTTCATTGGACCTTCAGGCAAAATATATCATAGCCTTCTGCCTCAGTTCTCTCATTCCAAATGTTGCAATAACAACCCATGAAACATAAATGAAATAGCAGATTTAATTTTGAACATCTAAACAGCAATATGCCTTTAGGAGGTAATTTATTTTCTATGGCTAAATCTATATTATAACATACCACAAAAGAAAATGTGTTACAATTGAGCTACTGAATCAATCACTAGTTTCCAATCTTGAAAGACTTCATTTTTAACGTTAAAGGCAAAAGGCTCTGTGAATATTAACCATCCCATAAGGTCCTCCAAATACAAGTCTGTATGATGTCCAATAGCAACCAAAGAAATTAAGTTAAAGAAGCAACATTACAGTTGCTACAAACAATATAATATGCATCATTACAGTGATGATAATTATCATCATGTTTTAATGTAAAATACATTATTATTTTACCATATATTAAATTATTATCTGCCCATGTTTCAAAGATATTCATTTGCTTCCAAGCCAAATTTTGTTTTACATGCAACATGATTCAATATCAGATTATATTAATATTATTTGTAGTAGTCTTTATTAATTTAACTATGTAAGTAAGAAGAGATGCAATTCCTAGCAGTTATGAACTGACCTAGGTGTTTAAGCAAGACTTAAGAATTTTCCTAGTGAAGAAAAGTTCTAGAACGATGTTTGAAAAATCCATTCTATGACCACAGGAGTTTGAGCTGAAATAAGAATACTGTAATTGATTCTATGGCAGGCTCTCTGATCACCTCCCCCTGGGAGGTGTAGCCTTGCAAGGCCACAGAGGAAGACCATGCAACCAGTCTTGATGAGACCTGATGGGATAGGGTCAAATAAAAGCTGAGGAGGTCCTCTCCTTTATCAGTGGACTAGGGGAGAGGCATAGGAGGAGAAGAGGGAGGGAGGGTGAGATTGGGAGGAGAAGAGGGAGGGGGCCACAGCGGGATACAAATTGAATAAATTGTAATAAAGGATAATAATAACATAAATATTAAAAAATAATAATAAATAAGTTATTCTACTAGAAAATAGAAAACAAATTCATTTAAGGATAAAATGAATGAATGGCTTACTCATCTATGCCAATTACTTTTGATTTTCTTTACCTCAAATTCTATCACAAGTTTTTTGAAGACACTACACTAGGATAATGAGTTATCTCAAAATCTCAGTTATCTCAAAATAAGCTAAACTGGAATAAAAAACTAAGTATACATCTTTGTAGAAAGATAAAAAAATATGCATTCAGTTTTGACTAAATTAGTTTCCATGTTAAAAGCAAAATATTTTGCAATGTAACAGTAAATTTTGTATAATATCCATTAATATGAACACATCAGCCATGATTCATGTCTTTAATCACACACGTCATAACTGATGTAATTACTTATATTGGTTCAATTATATCTTTCAGTGTAATATGACAGAATGGTTGAACTATCCTTTATTAGGTTTGAATCCGTTGACTTCAATCCTATAGCAATCCTATCTTATGTCTATATTCAAGGAGGTGTGAAATTCTCTTTTCAGAAGAACTGGGCCCTCAGTAGCACCTAAGCATGGCTAATAGCCTCTCATAGCAATCGTGGAGTCAGTACAGGTCTTCACTACGTCCTCTACACATATGCTGTGGCTAGTTAGATTAGAATTTTGTGCAACTCCTAACAGTGGGCATGTGGGTGTCTCTGACTCTTTTTCCTGATCCTGGGACCCTTTTCTTGCTACAGTGTTGCCTCATCCAGTCTTGATATGACTGTTATTGCATCTTATGCAGTGTTTGGATAATGTCCCTTGGAGGCCTGCTCTTTGCTGAAGAAAAGCAGAGGAGAAATAGGTCTGGGAGACAAAGTAGAAGGTAAGGCTTGAAGGAGGGGAGAGAAGGTTGTTGTAAGAATTTATTTTAAAAGAGAAGTAGAAAAGAAGTAATACATAGATATTTCTATTTTAAAGATAAAAATAAAATTTTATTTGTTTATTTACTGTGGTTTCTATGAGTGAATGTGTGGTAGGTATCTACAGTAACAGTTTTGGGCTGTTGAATCTTTCTTTACAACATTCAGGTTCTGGAGACCAAAATCATCTAGTCTGTCATAGAGTCAGATATTTACAGCTAGTAAGGCATCTTGCCAGCCTGTAGAATTCTTTTCACTGTACACTAATTTCCAAGTTAATATCGGAGCTAGTCTATGAAAAATAGTATTTGGCTCATGCATACGAGCAGAAAACAGAAAACACGTGAGGAATTCCATGTAAACCATTGTGGAAACAGTCACCCAACTGGATATTTCTTATCAACAGATGAATTATTCTGTACAAAGATTGCAGTACATCTTTTTCAGTTATTGAGTAAATGGGCCCCAAGGGACTCACCAAACAAATCCAGCTATTGGCAAGACTACAGGTTGCTCTCTACAAACTGGCATCAAGGCCCCATTGCTAAAGACAGTATTCACTGAACAGAAGAAGTTGAACTGCTGCCTAGCATTCTAGCACATTTTTTATAAGAAGGTGCTCTTCAAGCTACCAAAAGAGAAATGTGAAAACAAGGTCAGCCACACCGCTGGGTCTACTATGGTGTTCCGCCTGAAAGACATGCTGTGGCAACGGTTACACACACACGGTGGGAGTAACCAGCCAATGTCTAATTTGACTAAAAGCACACTCCAGGAGACAGAACCCGTACCTGACACTGCCTGAGTGACCAAGAACTAGCGACTAGCTAGTCCAGGAACGTAGGGTAAAACCAAATACTACCGGTCTAAAACAAACAAGTAAATAAATAACCAAGCAATAAAATACTCTTAATGCCATTCTGCTATATTGATAGAACAGGGCCTTGATCAACCATCATCAGAGAATCCTCCTCCAATGGCACATGGGAATGCATAAATATATCCACAGCTGGCATTAAGCTGAGAGGGAGATAGCTAGAACACTAAAGGCTAAATAGAATACCTCTATCATTTCCATCCCCTAGGGAGTGAGGAAACCCTGCAGAAGAGAAAGCAGAAAGAGTGTAAGTATCAAAAGAGATGGAGGACAGACAAATGCACACACACACACACACACACACACACACACACACACACACACTCAAAAAGTCCTTCTCAGTCAAAATGAGCAAAGATCATATGAACTCAGAGACACTGAGGCAACATACATAAGCCTGTGTGCGTTTGCTTCAGGTCCTCTGTTGTCTATATTATGGCATACATTTTACTACTATTGTAGTATTTCTAAGTGTGTAAATTATGCTGTCTGATGCTTCTGCATTCTCTTGAGTTAGTCGTTTTCTTTTTGTTTGTCTTGTCAAATTTTAATACATTTAATAAATAATTAAAATAGATTTTAATAAATTTAATAAATTTAATAAATAAGATAAATTTATTTTATCTTACTATATTTTAGATTATTATTAAAATATATCAATCTTTGTATAAGTTCTCTTTTAATTTTCAAACTCAGTTTTTAAATAAGGTGAAATTTTATAAATGTTTCTTTGATCTGAAAAACAAAAATAAAACCAAAAGCAAAAAAAAAAATCACACAAAAAAGTTTCATTGCATAGGTAAATTGTTGTAGGTGAAAGTCCGTATTTGAGGTTGAATTAGCACTTCATATTGACTCCAGAGCTGGAGATGTGTACAAATGCAAATGTGGCAAAATAAAAAAAAGAAATAAAGAATATAATGTGATAACTTAAGACAATAAAAATGAATCAATTTTCTGGTAAGGTCTTATGTTCATGGAGGTTGATCAACATTCATATTAATAACTTGAAGTGACTCACTGGACAATGAACAAAAATGATATTTATTCATAGATATGAGGAAGAACTTATTAACTCATGGTCATACATAGAACATTTTAAGTATATGTTTGAGCAGAAGAATTATATTGGAAAATTATAAAGACAGGTAGATTATTAGAAGCAATTGTAAAGGAGATCAAGGCGATACAAATCGGAAAGGAAGAGGTCAAGTGTCACTATTTGCAGATGATATGATAGTAAACATGAGTGACCCCAAAAATTCAACCAGAGAACTCCTTCAGCTGATAAACACCTTCAACAAAGTGGCAGGATACAAAATCAAATCAAAAAAATCAGAAGCCCTCCTGTATACCAAAGACAAAAAGGCTGAGAAAGAAATCAGGGAAACAACACCCTTCACAACAGCCGCTAATAACATAAAGTACCTTGGTGCAACTCTAACCAAGCAAGTGAAAGACCTGTTTGAGAAAAACTTCAAGTCTCTGAAGAAAGAAATCGAGGAAGATATCAGAAGATGGAAAGATCTCCCGTGCTCATGGATTGGTAGGATTAACATTGTGAAAATAGCCATCCTGCCAAAAGCAATCTACAGATTCAATGCAATTCCCATTAAAATAACAACTCATTTCTTCACAGACCTTGAAAAAAAGATTCTCAGCTTCATATGGAGAAACAAAAAAACCCAGAATCTCCAAACCGATCCTGTACAACAACAGATCATCTGGAGGTATCTCCATCCCCGATCTCAAGCTGTACTACAGGGCAAAAGTAATAAAAACTGCATGGTATTGGCATAAAAACAGAAAGGAGGATCAACAGAACCGAATAGAAGATGCAGAAATAAACCCACACACCTATGAATGGTCGATATTTGACAAAGAAGCCAAAACCATTCGATGGAAAAAAAAGACAGCATCTTCAACAAATGGTGCTGGACCAACTAGATGTCTACATGCAGAAAAATGAAAATAGATTCATATTTATCTTCCTGCATAAAACTAAAGTCAAAGTGGATCAAGGACCTCAACATAAAACCAGATATTCTAAATCAGTTGAAAAAAAGTGGGGAACAGCCTAGAACTCATTGGCACAGGAGACAACTTCCAGAACAGAACACCAACAGCACAGGCTCTAAGAGCAACAATCAATAAATGGGACCTCATGAAACTGAAAAGCTTCTGTAAAGCAAAAGACACCATCATCAAAACAAAATGACTGCCTACAGATTGGGAAAGAATTTTCACTAACCCTTTATCTGACAGTGGGCTAATATCCAGTATATATAAAGAACTAAAGAAGCAGAAAAGCAACAAACCAAGTAATCCAATTAAAAAATGGGGAACGGAGCTAAACAGAGAATTCTAGATAGAGGAACATCGAATGGCAGAGAAGTCCTTAAAGAAATGCTCAACCTCATTAGCCATTAGGGAAATCCAAATCAAAACGACCCTGAGATTTCACCTTACACCCATAAGAATGGCCAAGATCAAAAACTCAAGTGACTTTGGTAAGTGGAATCGATGAAGAAAATTGTCCATTTCATTTAGATTTTCAAATTTTGTGGCATATAGACTTTTGAAGTAAGTCCTAATGATTGTTTGGATTTCCTCAGTGTCTGTAGTTATGTCCCTCCTTTCATTTCTGATTTTGTTGATTTGGATGGTGTCTCTCTGCCTTTTAGTTAGCTTGGCTAAGGGTTTGTTGATCTTGTTGATTTTCTCAAAGAATCAGCTCTTGGTTTCATTGATTCTTTGAATTGTTTTATTTGTTTCTAGTTGATTGAGTTCAGCCCTGAGTTTGAGTATTTCCAGCCGGCTACTCCTTTTTGGTGTGTCTGCTTCTTCTTTTTCTAGGGTTTTTAAGTGGGCCATTAAGTTGCTTGAATGAGCTGTCTCGAATTTCTTCTTGAAGGCACTTAGTGCTATGAACTTTCTTCTTAGCACTGCTTTCATTGTGTCCCACAAATTTGGGTACGTTGTGTCTTCATTTTCATTGAGTTCTAGGAAGCCTTTAATTTCTTTATTTCTTCCCTGACCCAGCTGTCATTTAGTAACAAGTTGTTCAGTTTCCATGTATGTGTAGGCTTTTTGCTATTTCTGTTGTTATTGAGGTCCAGCTGTATTGCATGGTGATCAGACAGGATACAAGGGATTATTTCAATCTTCTTGTATCTATTAAGGCTTGCTTTGTGACCAACTATGTGGTCTATTTTGGAGAAGGTTCCATGCGGTACTGAGAAGAAGGTAAATTCTTTTGTGTTTGGGTGTAAGGTTCTGTAAATGTCTGTTAGGTCCATTTGATTCATGACCTCTGTTAGAGATATTGTTTCTTTGTTTAATTTCTGTTTAGTTAGCCTGTTCTTTGTTTGGCCTGCTCTTTGATCATCTCCCCCTGAATGGGGAGCAGCCCTACCAGGCCACAGAAGAGGACAATGTAGCCACTTTTGAGGAGAACTGATAGACTAAGATCAGATACGAGAGGAGAACCTCCCCTATTGGTGGACTTGGGGAGGGGCATGCTTGCAGAAACTGGAGGGAACGTGGGGTCAGGAGGGGAGGAGGGAGGGCCTTATGGGGGGATACAAAACGAATAAAGTGTAATTAATAAAAAATTTAAAAAATTAAAAAATATTAAAAAGAACCTCAAGTTACAACACATGCTTGAGAGGTTGTGGAGAAAGGGGAACCATCCTCCATTGCTGGTGGAAATGTAAACAGGTACAACCACTTTGGAAGTCAATCTGCTGCTTTCTCAGACAATTAGTGCTACCTCAAGACCCAGCTATACCACTCCTTGGTATATACCGAAAATTTGCTCAAGTATACAACAAGGACACTTGTCCAACCATGTTTATAGCAGCTTTATTTGTAATAGCCAGAACCTGGAAACAACCCAGATGTCCATCAATGGAGGAATGGATACAGAAGTTGTGGTATTTTTACACAATGGAATACTACTCAGCAATCAAAAGGGAGGAAATCATGAAATTGGCAGGCAAATGGTGGGATCTAGAAAAGATCATTCTGATTGAAGTATCCCAGAAGGAGAAAGACAAACATGGTATATACTCGCTTATATAGACCTACAAGATATGATAAACATAATGAAATCTACACACCTAAGGAAGATAATCAAGAAAGCAGACAAAGAAGGCATCTGAAAGACTCTACCTAGCAGTGTTTCAAAGCAGACACTAAGACTCATAGCCAAACCTTTGGCAGAGTGCAGGGAATCATATGAAAGAAGGGGAGTTAGTGTGATATGGAAAGGATAGGAGCTCCACCAGGACCAAATATATCTGGGCACAGGGTCTTTTCTGAGACTGACACTCAACCAAGGACCATCTATGGATATAACCTAGAACTTCTGCTTGGATGTGGCCAGTGGTAGCTCAATAACCAAGTAGTTTCCCAAAGTAAGGGGAACAAGGACTATTTCTAACAGGATCTCAAGGGCAGGCTCTTTGACCTCCCTACCTCCCCCAGGTGAGGAGCAGTCCTGCTAGTCCACAGAAGAGGACTTTGAAGCCAGACCTGAAGATACCTGATAAAACAGGGTCAAATGAGAGGGGAGGAGGTTTTCCCCTATCAGTGGACTTGGAAAGGGGCAGGGAGGAGACCAGGGAGGGAGTGTGGGGTTGGGGAGGGAATAAGGGAGCAGGATACAGCTGGGATACAAAGTTAACAAAATGTAACTAATAAGAAAAATAAAATTAAAAAAAAGAAAATATTATGGATTAAAAAACATGAATCATTCTTTAAAATATTTAAATATAATTTTATAGAAGTAATATTTTATAATATTATATGTATAATATATATTATAGGATCTTATTATATATAATATGAAAGATAATTTATATTTTGTTTTAAGCTGTCTATACAAAAACATTTGCATTGTAAAAATCAAATTGGTAACTATTCAAGAATTTTATTGAAAGTCGTGTTATATGTATTCTTTAAAAGACATTTCATTATAGCAATATTTCTTTGTAAACAATACTAAATATTATGAATAAAGTATTTTTTTTAAAAAAAGAAGCAATTGTAATATATATATACACACTGGGCATTTCCCTTCATTTTCTTCCTTAACACATATGAATGCAGATGAATGAAGGCAACATAAAAATAAAAAAAATTGAAACACATGATAAAAGTAAAGCAGTGATTTATTATCAAAGTTATGAAAGCCCATAGTTATAATGGTTTGTTGGTTTCATTTGTGTCTCATTTTCTAATAGCCTATAGTTTTAAAAATAACATTATATGTTTTTAAACAACAGGCTATTTACTACTGGATATCGAATTGTAATGTTTGTACTGTGCCTTAGGCAGTCACTTATTGTGACATTACAGCAAAATAATGCAAGTAACAACACATCACACAAGCATACACAACACAAATAAATGTGCATATTCATTTAAATTCCTTTTATGACATGCATTTAATATTACATTTGCATGGGTTTTAATTACAAAACATAACATGGGACTCTTGAGAAGATTTTCCATTATTGAAATCTATGTCAAATGAAATACATATTTTCACTGTCCTTTTACTTGAACCTAAAGATGGTATTTTTCTTCTCTAAAATATACATTGCAGTGTTCTAAATACTTCATTATATGTTGACAATTTCAGTGCCAGCACCTGAAAAATTTATATTTCTCTAGGAAAACTAATAATGATCAAATTCATGTTATGTCTGTTATAAAACGACTACCTTTGAAAATTTCCACAAAGAAAATCAATTTCAGTCAAGAAATTGTGCTGACAGAGCATCGAAAATGTCTGTAACACTGGCCCAGAGAAGCACAGATGAGGAGCAAAACAAACACTTCCTCATGAACTGTTCTGAATACTGCATTATGGAGAGGAACTACAGTGAAGGAGGCTCTGAGAATATGGAGCCCTGAAGCTGGTTTTTGTAGTTATTATGAACTCCTTGAAAATCAGAGAAAAGGCCACTGACTAGATCACAGCAAAATATAACAATTTCAGAAAATAATATGTACCCAATGTAAAGATCACAGATAACATATGGAAATGTGTTGGAATTGAAATGATAAAGATTTTTGTGAGAAAGAAGAAATGTGAATTTTTTTTTAAATTTTGGTCCTTTAAAAATTATTATCATTTATTACAATTTATTCAATTTGTATCCCGACTTTGTTCCCCTTCCTCGTCTCCTCCCATTCCTACCTTCCCTCTTCTCCCCCTATGCCTCTCTCCTAGTACACTGATATGTGAGTTCTTCCTACCATTCTGTTTGACCCTAGTCCATCAGGTTTCATCAGGACAGGTTGCATTATCCTTGTCCAGGGCATGGCAAGGCTGCTCCACCAAGGGGGAGCTGATCAGAGAGGCTGCTACTGACTTCATGCCAGAGAAAGTCTCTGCTCCCATTATGAGATTTTACCTTATACCCATCAAAATGGTTAAGAACAAAAACTCAAGTGACAACACATGCTGGGGAGGATGTGGAGAAATGGGAACCCCCTCCATTGCTTGTGGGAATGTAAACTTGTACAAACATTTTGGAAATCAATTTTGCGCTTTCTCAGAAAATTGGGAATAGTGCTACCTCGAGATCCATCTATACCACTCCTAGGCATATATTCAAAAGATGTTCAAGTATAAAACAAGGGCATTTGCTCAACCATCTTCGTAGCAGCTTTATTCATAAAAGCTAGAAGCTGGAAACAACCTAGATACCCCTCAATGGAGGAATGGATACAGAAACTGTGGTACATTTACACAATGGAATACTACTCAGCTAAGAAAAACAAGGAAATCATGAAATTGGCATCAAATGGTGGGAACTAGAGAAGATCATCTTCAATGAGGAAACCCAGAAGCAGAAAGATATACACCGTATATACTCACTCATAGGTGGATATTAGCCATACAATATTGGATAAACATACTAAAATATATACTCCTAAAGAAGACCCTAGGGAAGGTGCTCAGTCCTCATTCAGAAGACAAATGGGATAGACATTGGAAGCAGGAGAAGACAAGAATCAGGACAGGATCCTACCACAGGGGGCCTCTGAAAGACTCTACTGATCAAAGTACCAAAGCATAGGCTGAGACTCATAGCCAAACTTTGGGCAGAATGCAGGGAATCTTATCAAAGAACGGGGAGATAGAAAGACCTGGAAGGGACAGGAGCTCCAAAAGGAGACAAACAGAGCAAAAAAGAAACAGAAACAAAAAACAAAAACAAAAACAAAAACTGAGCCCTGGGTACCCTTCAGAGACTGATACTCCAACCTAAAACCCTGGCTCAGATGTAGTCCATAGACATATTCTCCAAGTGGGTTCCCTAATAAGGAATTTCTTTCACTTAAAATTCTTTCACTTCAACAAGCCCCCCCCCCCCAAAGAAAATCCTGATTTCTTTTCAAGGTTATAAAAATCTGAAGTTTTCTTCTAAATGACATTTAACCATGGCATGGAATGGAAAGTGATGTCGTTTTTGTTAAAATGCACATTTGTTTACTTATATCTATCTATCTATCTATCTATCTATCTATCTATCTATCTATCTACTTACCTACCCACCTATTTAATCATTGTTCAGCCTAATCTCTGCTCCATCAGTGTTCTCCCAATTCTACAGTTTTCCATCTTCCTCTCTTCTTTTTCTCAAAGAAACAGAGGTCCCCAAGGGATACTAACTCACACTGACATATCCTCTCTCACTTAGGGCAGACAAAGCAGCTCAGCTAGGGAAAAGGGATCCAAAGGCAGGCAACAGAGTCAGAGATTGCCACTAGTCCCATTGCTAGGACACTCACTTGATGATCAAATTTCACATCAGCTACATATGTGTAGGGGGCCTAAGTCCAGAAGATGCCAGATCTCTGGTTGCTGGTTCAGTCTCTGTGAGGCCTGTGGGCCCAGGTTAGATTGCTATGTAGGTTTTCTTGTGGTGTCCTTGACTACTCTGAGTCCCTCAGTCCTTCCTCACACTTTTCCGCTAAACTTCTGATATAACATTATACACCATTATCTTTTTAGAATATGTGAATAGAGTAGTTACGTAGTTTAATTTCCTGTTGTCCGAGAAATCTGACATGTGATAAATTTTGTTATTAAAGCTAATTTCATAATATATGAAAAAGAAAAATTTTAAAAGAATATTGTGGCATACATTAGATGAAATTAATGCAGAATTTGCATGATATAATAAATACTATTTTAGTTTTCTTATATTCGTTAAAAGGTTTGGAAACGTATCCCAGGCTATTTGGAATCACTACATCCTCCCTTCTTTCTTACCTTTCCAGGTTATGAATTACAGATATGTGCCGGCAATCTCAACTTCACTGTATTTTGAAGATAGTGCTTTTAAACTTGAAATAACGCGTTTTCATAATCAATACCACATGTAAACATTCAGTCATTGCTTTGGAAAAGTTCAAGTTTTCCCTATTGCAGTATTGCTTCTACAGTATTTAGAAGACACCTGTGTACTCTTTCATACAATACTATTTACTTTGCCAAGGTTTTATTGTAAAAGGATTAAAGTCTTTGAAATCTGGATGAGGTTGTCATGAACTACAGGCTCTGTCCTTTTTTCCCAGAGTCCATGAGGGCATAATTAACAACTAAGGCCATACCATTTTCTTTCTTTGTCTCTAAGACATCCAAGTATTGGCTGCAGGCACCCGAACTCTGTATGTTGTCTCTATAATAAGCACTCAGTCATAACTGGCACCATAACCCAGGCAGATCACACAAAAACTTTCTCAAGGCAGAAATAATGAACAAGGGAGGGTAACTTATTCTTATTTTTTTGTTCAACTTTTAAAACTAAAACATAGGAGATAAAGTTCTGAGCTGATGTGTGGAAGAACTTCTGAAGCCAGGGAAACAACGGAGAGACTTTCTAAACAACAGGGAACATCGCAGGAGGTGAAAACCTTGGTCTCAGGTCACCCACGGACTTGATTGGGGAAGGTGAGAAACGATCCTTTGATCTCTCGGTACTCCCCTCCCCCAGACCTCCCTCCTCCTCGGCACAGGCACAGCCGACTCGCCTTTCTCAGCGCAGACCTAACTGCCTGGGGCCTGCAGCCA
>NW_026596057.1:21580445-21589433 GCF_907164565.1 Psammomys obesus | reverse complement strand
TAGTATGATATGGAAAGGATAGGAGCTCTACAAGGACCAAATATATCTGGGCACAGGATCTTTTCTGAGACTGAAACTCAACCAAGGACCATCTATGGATATAACCTAGAACTTCTGCTCGGATGTGGCCTGTGGTAGCTCAGTAACCAAGTAGTTTTCCAAAGTAAGGGGGACACGGACTATTTCTAACAGGATCTCAAGGGCAGGCTGTTTGACACCTCCCCCCAGGGGAGGAGCAGTCTGTTAGGCCACAGAGCAGGACTTTGCAGCCAGCCCTGAAGATACCTGATAAAACAGGGACAGATGAAATGGGAGGAGGTCCTCCCCTATCAGGGGACTTGGAAAGGGGCAGGGAGGAGACCAGGGAGGGAGTGTGGGGTTGGGGAGGGAATGAGGGAGCGGGATACAGCTGGGACACGGAGTTAAGAAAATGTAACTAAAAAGAAAAAATAAAAAAAAAAAAAAAAAAAAAACTAAAACATAATTATATCACTGTCCACTTCCCCCCTCCAAGTATCTAGATATACTAAGGATGCCTCCTTTCCAGCCTTTCCAATGTACCCTCAATCAACCCCTCCCATATGCCTTCCTTCCAAACCCTCTCTGTTCCCTCCCTAATGAACAAATTGCCTGAAGGTTTCTCACACTTGCTACTGGATTTTTTGTTTTCTTTATGTGAGGAGCACTGTCAATATGAGTATCATAATTTCATATCAGATATATGAATGTCTATGTGTTTTACTTACTATGTAATATAAACTTACAATGCATGTTTTATTGTCATTTGTCTTTTAATCTCCTAGTGTTTTTTTTTTTTTACATTATCCAGTGTGATTAATTAGAGTTTGACTTGAAGTACTAAAAAGGCATTCTCAGTCTGACATAGACAAACTGAAACAAACTGTGTTATATTTATTTAGGATAAATTCATCACAAGAATTAAACTTTGCCCATTAATACTTTCAAAGTAATCATCCTTAGTATTTCCAGGTATTTAGAACAATGGTTAAAATTCCATCATGCACACTCTAAACTGATTAAATGTATCATTTTCTTGTCAGTATAACCTATCCATACATTTGTACCTTTATTTGTTTATACTCAACTCTGACTTTCTGCTAATTCACACTAAATGGTTTTCCATGTCTGTAAGTAAGAGAACAGAAATATTAGTTCTGGTACAATTTTTCCCGACATGTAATGTGGCATTCAGGTTACCCATATCAGAAAATAAAATAAGGAAACATTATATTTTGTGTATGGTAGAAGTCACAGTGAGCTAGAACATAGTAAAATACACATTTTACACTCTCACAAATAACTTGCCATATACATATATATAACTATGTACAACTATATTTATATGAACAAGTTATTAAATTATTAATAATTATTCTATAATACTGTAATGAAAATACAGGAAATAGCTTCATTTATTAATCACTTCAATATCACAATTTTCAGATTATAGACGTAATTTCTGTAAATAAGTAATATAATGTCATTTAAAACTTGCAAATATGACTGGGCCTCCTAAATGCACCCTTGGTTATAGTTCATGTTTTGTATGCTCTTTATTTCTTCAACGAAGAAATCTGTGAAATGGATTCTGAAATGTGGAAAAGAGCAAAGAACTCTAATAAAATGGAAAAATTGTCCTTGCACTCTTATTGGTATTGCTTCTGCCTGAAGTAAATTTACAGACTGCCAGGAGCTCTGCTGTATAAAATCTGATCCTCAGAGATCTCAGAATCAATCCTACTCATAGCTTCTCCAGTTTATTTTTAGTAACATCATGTTGCCAACATGGTGACAATATTTATGGCATGGAAATCAATAAAAAAACTATAAATCAAAGTTATTTTCCATTACGCAGAATTATATTCCAGGTCACAAATTAAAAGTTGACAAGTTGGTTTTATTTGATACCTTTATGGAAAAATCAGTTTCTGAGCTATTAAAATGACTCTGCAGGTAAAGATTCTTGTCAAAAGCCTTATGTTCTGAATTCAGTCCTCGGACAGTATAAAAAATGGAAAGTGTTGAATCCTACAGATCATTTTTTGACTTATATACACACATATACAAACAAAACTCACAAACACACACATAAATGCACAAATAAATAATATAAAAATAAAATTGAAAACTGAAATCCATCCATGTAGAGTGTCACATGAAATTCCCATGTTCCCAAGTGGGGCTGGTCTATCCAACAATTTAATAATGATCACTGTTGTGAACATAGCATGTTATCTAGTACTATGCTAAATCACATGGTCTTGCTTTTCATTTTTAAAGAGCATGACCAATGGACACAGGAAAGTATAATCCACTGGTTTCATAAGAACTCATCAACCAAGGATCATGCATGGAGATAACCTAGAACCCCTGCACAGATGTAGTCCATGGCAGCTCAGTGTCCAAGTGGGTACCCTAGCAAAGGGAATAGGGACTGTCTCTGACTTAAACTCAGTGGATGGCTCTTTAACTACCTCCCCCTGAGGGGAGAGCCTTACCAGGCCACAGAGGAGGACAATTCAGCCTGTCCTGATGAGACCTGATGAGCTAGGGTCAGATGGAAGGGGAGGAGGGCTTCCCCTATCAGTGGACTTGGGAAGGGGCATGGGAGGAGAGGAGGAAGAGAGCATGGGATTGGGAGGGAATGTGAGAGGGGCTACAGCTAAGATACAATGTGAATAAACTATAATTAATATAAAAATTTAAATTAAAATTAAAGCAGAACTTCATCACCCAGAAGCAGGTAGTTTATTAGAAATGGTGAAGGCTAAGTTTCATCCCTAGAATTCAGGAAGCAATACAAAGTATTCACTATATTTAAAAACATAAGAAAATATTTAATGAGAGATTTATTTATTTTACTATTTAATAATATACATGTGAACTGAGAGAGACTGTGACAGTCAGTCACAAGACCTGAATATGTTCAAAGCAAGCAGACTTTTCATTATGATGAATGAGATGTGAATACACAACCCACCTCTAGCCAGGAGGAACTTGCAATTGAAACTAGTGGGAAAGGGAAAATCTTTTTCTCAATGTAATGTCTCTAAGTAAATCAAACACAATCCAGGGCAGGCCCCATATCCAGAATTAGTTGATCAATGCAATGTGGATGCTAATTTTTTTCACATGTGTGTGTACTTTTTGGTTTTTCTTTTTCTTTTTTGTTTTGTCAATTGTCTGTTTGTTTGACTTTTGGATTTTGTTTCATATTCTTTTATAGGCAAAGGGAAGAGAAGGGAAAGGAAGACCTGAATTTGGGTAGGTAGGTAGGGTCTGAATGGAGATATGGGAATACAAAAATATAGTAAAAATATATTGTATATAATAAGTAATAAAATAAATAAAAGTTGATTGATTTTTCACTAAGTGACTTGGGCTGGCTTCAAATTTCTAACCTTATTTCAACCTTCCAAACACTGAGATTATAGATATGTGTCACAGTGTCCAAGAGCAAAAGTTTTCCTGCTGTCAGTCATGTACATATTCACTAATAAAGTGGTGTACTTACTAACAGCCTGTTTTCAGGATGCGTTCTCATCTGCTTTAGATGACTCATGTCATGATGAATTTGGGTTTGCTGGAAAGGGAATGCCTGGTCTCTAATAGTGTGGACCCGAACAACAGGAAATGCAGACTTGTCATCTGGTTGTTTGGACATATAACCTGCAGAGAATTTACAAAATAGAATAATATTAGAGTGGAGAGATAGGAACAAACTCTGCATCAGTACACAGCTTTTCTTGCTATGAAAACTAATATTTATAATGTAACCAAATACTTAATATAGACATATTTAATCTCATATGGGTAAAATAATTTACAGTATTGCAAGCAAATGATATTTTGGTACATTTTGCATGCAATTTCCTTATGTTTTATGACCTATTTCCTATTATGTAATAGGAAAAAACTTGTTAAAAGATTTTGTACTGACATAGAAACAGAATGGTGGATCAATGGAACCGAAGAGAAGACCCAAAAATAAACCCACACACTTATGGACACCTGAGTTTTGACAAAGATACCAAAACCATACAATGAAAAAAAGACAGCATCTTCAACAAATGGTGCTGGTCCAACGGGATGTCTACATGTAGAAAAATGAAAATAGATCCATACTTATCACCCTGCACAAAACTGAAGTCCAAGTGGATCAAAGACCTCAACATAAAACCAGACACATTAAATCGGCTAGAAAAAAAGTGGGGAATACCCTAGAACTCATTGGTACAGGAGAAAACTTCCTGAACAGAACACCAACAGCACAGGCTCTAAGAGCAACAATCAATAAATGGGACCTCATGAAACTGAAAAGCTGTAAAGCAAAGGACATCATCATCAAAACAAAGCGACTGCCTACAGATTGGGAAAGAATCTTCACCAACCCATTATATGACAGAGGACTCATATCCAGTATATATAAAGAACTAAAGAAGCTAAAAAGCAGCAATCCAAGTAATCCACTTAAAAAATGGGGAACAGAACTAAAGAGAGAATTCTCTGTAGAGGAATATCGAATGGCAGAGAAGCACTTAACGAAATGTTCAACCTCATTAGCCATTAGGGAAATGCAAATCAAAATGACCCTGAGATTTCACCTTACACCCATCAGAATGGACAAGATCAAAACCTTAGTGACAACACATGCTGGAGAGGTTGTGGAGAAAGGGGAACCCTTCTCCACTGCTGGTGGGAATGTAAACTGGTACAATCACTCTGGAAATCAATCTGATGCTTTCTCAGACAACTAGGAATAGCGCTTCCTCAAGATTCAGCCATACCACTCCTAGGCATATACCCAAAAGAGGCTCAAGTACACAAAAAGGACATTTGCTCCACCATGTTTGTAGCAGCTTTATTAGTAATAGCCAGAAGCTGGAAACAACCCAGATGCCCCTCACCTGAAGAATGGATGCAGAAACTGTGGTACATCTATACAATGGAGTATTACTCATCAATGAAAAAAAAAGAAAAACATGAAATTTGCAGGTAAATGGTGGGACCCGGAAAGGATCATCCTGAGTGAGTTGTCCCAGAAGCAAAAAGACACACACACACACGGTATATGCTCACTCATATAAACATACAATATAGAATAAACCCACTAAAAGCTGTACATCTAAACAAATGAAGCAAAAAAGAGGACCCTAACTAAAATGTTCAATCCCCATCCTGAAAGGCAAAGAGGATGGACATCAGAAGAAAAAGAAAACAGGAAACAACCTAGGAAACGTGCTACAGAGTGCCTCTGAAAGCCAGAAGAAGGAAACAGGAAGCAAACTAGGAACCTGCCACAGGGGCCTCTGAAAGCCTCTGCCATGCAGACTGTCAAAGCAGATGCTGAGCCTGATGGCCAACTGATGGGCAGAGTGAATGGAATTTTATGTAAGAAATGGGAAATAGTAAGAGCTGGAGAGGACAGGAACTCCACAAGAAGAGCAACAGAACAAGAAAATTTGAACACAGGGAACTTCCCAGAGACTCATACTCCAACCAAGGACTATCCATGGAGATTTCCTAGAACCCTGACAATGCAGCCACTTCTGATGAGAACTGATAGACTAAGATCAGAAAGAAGGAGAGGAGGACCTCCCCTATCAGTGGACTTGGGGAGGGGGATGCATGCAGAAAGTGGGGGAGGGTGGGACCGGGAGGGGGGGAGGGAGGCCTAATGCAGAGATACAGAATAAATAAAGTGTAATTAATAAAAGTTAGATAAAAAATTAAAAAATATTTTGTTGAAATAAGCACCATATTATTACAGTTCATTTTACTAATATAATTATCTATATGTTAATGACAAAATATTCTACCAAAGGAACAAAGTAGCATGCTATTAATTAAACATACTATTTGTATTTCTATGCCTTAGAGGTGTTACGTGCATTAGACTATATGTAATATTTCATGAAATTTGCAGTCCTAATAAATTAGAGAAACATTATTGAGAAATCATTATCATATCAATGATTCCACATTCAAATCTGTAAATTTCTTTTAGTAAAATAGGTAAGTTTGCTGAAACTGCTTTGTTTGGTAACCTGTGGGAATTGACAATTTTTTTTCAACTTTTTATCCTTGGCAAATGGAAAATGAAGAAAAAATCAAATGAGTCTTTACTAAGAGATATCATCCAGTTTTAGCCAAGAACATGTTTTTCTCATACTGTGCCTTTTAAAAACATAATCCTTTCAGAGGATACCTAAGATAGGCTCTCCTCCTGCTTCCTCTCTCCCACTGCTTCTGGTGTCTACCCCTTTTGCCCTTCTGCTTGAGAATTAAGCATCCTCTCTGGGGTCCTCCTTGTTGTTTAGCTTCTTTAGGACAATAGATTTTAGTATGTGTATCCTATATTATATAGCTAATATCCACTTATGAGTGAGTATATACCATGCGTGTCTTTCTGTTCTGGGTTACTTTCTGCTCTGTTCTGGGTTACTCAGGATGATCTTTTCTAGTTCCATCCACTTGCCTGCAAATTTCATGACTTTCTTGTTTTTAATTGTTGAGTAGTATTCCATTGTGTAAACAATTTTTATGTCCTTTCTTCAGTTATGTTACATCTGGGTTGTTTCCAGATTCTGGCTATCATGAATAAAGCTGGTATAAACAGAGTTGAACAAATGTCCTGTTGTATGGTAGAATGTCTTTTGGGCATATACATATGCCCAGGAGTGAGGTAGCTGGGTTTTTAGAGAGCACTATCCCCAAATTTCTGAGAAAGACCAGATTGATTCCCAAAGTGGTTGTGCAAGTTTGCACTTCCACCAGCAATGGAAGACTGTTCCCTCTTTTCAACATCCTATCCAGGATTTGTTAAAAGACTGCTCAGCAAGGGAGCTAAGCAGGTGTTGTAACTCACAGTCAAACTTTTAACAGAGAATAGGTAATCTTACGGAAGAAGGAGGTGGGTGAAAGAAGGACATGGAAGAGACAAGAGCTTCTCAAGGAGACCAACAGAGCCAAAATATCTTGAACCAGGTGGTCCTGCAGAGACCCATGCACCAAAAATGCATAGAGAAGACCCAGGCTCCCTGTTCAGATGCACCCCTTATGCAGCTTAGTTTCCATGTAGTTCCTCTCAGAAGGGGAGCAGGACCTCTCTCTGACATAAATGTGCTGGTCTTCTTTTTGATCACTTCCCCCTGGCAGAGCAGACTTGTCAGGCCACAAAGGAAGAAGATCTAGGCAGTCCTGATGAGATTTGATAGGGTAGGTCCAGATGGTAGGAGAGGAAGAGTCCCCTTTTCAGTGGACGAAGGCAGGAGGATGCAGAGAGAAGAAGGAGGGATGGTGGGACAGAAAGGAGATGAGGAAGGGGCCTACCACTGGGATATAAATTGAATACATTGTAAAAAAAACTAAACAAAAATCATGAAAAACAACCTTATTCTATAATTGTTGCTTATTTTAATTATAGAAGGTGTTTATTTCTGTGAGCTATTTCATTGAGACATACAAATAAAGTCCTGGACATTTTGCTCTTAGGGATTTCAGGTTATATGTCAATGTAAATACTGCTGTCATGGTCCTGGGTTGACATCAATTTTTGAGTTAAAATCCACTGCTTGATCAAATGCTTTTTTCTCCTTGGTAAGAGTGGATAACAACCTACATATTACCTAAAGTCTAGTTTTTATTTTATTTTATTTTATTTATTTTATTTTATTTTATTTTTTCTCTTTGGTTACAGAAGTGTTTTCTGGAGAGCTTAGTGGTAATGTCAAGATGAACTGGGTGTGATGGGGGTCTGTTTATTTGCTTTAAATAAGTCATTTGATCCCTTTATGACATTAATATTAACCCTAAATAAATTTTCTTAAGTGCATTATTTAATTCTTTGTAATATTTGGATGTAATAATTTTTTTCTTTTTTTGTTTTATTAATTACACTTTATTCACTTTGTATCCCCCCATAAGCCCCTCTTTCCTCCCCTTCCGGTCCCACCCTCTCTCCCCATTCTTCATGCATGCCCCTTTCCAAGTCCACTGATAGGGGAGATCCTCCTCTCCTTCCTTCTGATATTAGTCTACCAGATCATAGCAGGAGTGGCTGCATTGTCATCTTCTGTGGCCTGGTAAGGCTGCTCCCCCCTCAGGGGGAGGTGATCAAAGAACAGGCCAATCAGATTATGTCAGAGGCAGTCCCTCTTCCAATTACTATGAAACCCACTTGGACATTAAACTTCCATGGGCTACATCTGTGCAGGGTTTCTAGGTTATCTCCATGCCTGGTACTTGTTTAGAGTATGAGTCTCTGGGAAGACCCCTGTGTTCAAATTTTCTGGTTCTGTTGCTCTCCTTGTGGGCTTCCTGTCCTCTCCAGCTCTTACTATTTCCCACTTCTTATATAAGTTTCCATGCACTCTGCCCAACAGTTGACCATAAATCTCAGCATCTGCTTTGATACTCTGCAGTGCGGAGCCTTTCAGAGGCCCTCTGTGGCAGGTTCCAACGTTGTTTCCTGTTTTCTTCTTCTTCTGATGTCCATCCTCTTTGCCTTTCGGAGTGGGGATTGAGTGTTTTAGTCAGGGTCCTCTCTCTTGATTAGTTTCTTTAGATGTACAGATTTTAGTAGGTTTATCCTATGTTATATGTCTATATGAGTGAGTATATACCGTGTGTGTCTTTCTGTTTCTGGGACAGCTCACTCAGGATGATCCTTTCCAGGTCCCACCATTGACCTGCAAATTTCATGATTTCCTTATTTTTCATTGCAGAGTAATACTCCATTGTATAAATGTACTACAATTTCTGCATCCACCCTTCAGTAGGTCAAAAATAGGAAGTGGTCTGAAGGAAGATTGTTAGCTTACTTCTAGATTTTCCACAATGATTTCTGACAGAATTTAAGATTGGAATAGTAAAAGATGCAACACTAACATTTGATTTCTCAGTTTCTGGGTTATGTTGGTATATATATATATATATATATATATATATATATATATATATATATAT
>NW_026596057.1:21531466-21580435 GCF_907164565.1 Psammomys obesus | reverse complement strand
TATATATATATATATATATATATATATATATATATATATATATATATGTGTGTGTGTGTGTGTGTGTGTGTGTGTGTGTGTATGTATATATATATATATATTCAGATAATCCGGAATAGCTAAAAAATTAAGTGCAAACAAATCAGCAGGACATCCCACTGGATTAAGAAGTGTAAAAAAAAAATTGAGTAGGTGAGCTTATTTAACCTCCCATGGCTATTAATGATATAATATACTTTGACTTTAATAAAAATCTTCAAAAGTATTAGTTTACCTGTGCAAGGTACAAAAGAAACAATGGCATTCAAGTCCTTTGAACCACTAGAGGACATTGAGGATAAAAGAAACATAAGCTACCAGACAGCGTCATGCTGGCATAGCACATCATCATTCTTAGCTTAGGAAACATTTACATGCAGAGGCACATTAACTCTTATGGGCTCTGGACCTTCCTTGCTTATATGTTTTAGAGTAATTGCTTGAGGAGTAAAACCCTCAAAATTCAATAAAAATTGCAGCAAATCTCTCTAACTGGATGGATGAAGAGATGGTTTGCTTAGTGATAAACATTTTCCCTACTGAAGCCTTAAGATTGGTTCCTTAGGACGGACAAGCTCTATAAGAATTGTGGTTATGAAATTTCCACTCATTCCTCTCCACGACGGGAGGGTGAGGAGGGAAAGTTTATAACTGTTGCATTATAAATTAGGTGATGGTAATAGAAACTCTCCAAAGGGAACAGTTCTGTTGTGCTCGTGGAAAATTTATATAAGATTACATTTTTATGGATGCTATAGAGCTTCCATTTTGAAAAGTGGATTTTTGTAACTTATTTTTAAAAATAAATATAAATCATATTAATATGTATTTATCAAATATATAGCATTGATACTAAACTAGGGATGTATCCTTTAAAATGTTTGTGTGTTTATTCTAAAATCTTGAGAAGGAGATATATCTTATGGAACATAGAAAAAGAAAACTGACAAAGACATATGGGAATTTATAGGAAATCCAAAGGATATATACTATCTCGTGAGTAACAATCATAAATTTGATTGCTTTACATATTGGAAATAACTTTTATTACATAGTGAATTATTTTTCCACATAATTTGGAATGTTACATAATTCTGCTTCATTAGCTAGGGAATAGACACACACATTGTACTATGTCAGCATGTGGTATGCTGATGCAGGGGCATTGCTGTGATATCAGGGCTAATCGAGGCTACACAATTAGTTCCAGGAGAGCCTAGGTTACCAAGGGAAACTACGAAGTGAAATAAAATAATCGTAGGCGTTTCACACATGGAAAGAAGCATTCTTCTAAAATCTAAATGTTTTGTAAATTTCAGTTTTCATATCAAATGAATAGTGGTGATACACAGTTCATACAGAGCACTTAATGTAAATTCATTCTGTTAAAGCTCTTTGTAATAAAAGATATTTTCCATCTGGTATATTGTGATCATGTACCGTCTCTTCCCCTAACCCCTCTAACATGTCCCCAAGATATTCTCAATTGTTCATGTCTTCCCAGAAAACTTCATATCCCCCTCTCTTTCTCTCACCTTCTTTCTCTCAAAAAGCTAAATAAATAAAATCCACAAAACAAAAATCAAAACAACTCAAATACAAAGAAGCTAAAATGCCAAAACAAAACATAATGGCACAAATAACAACAATACAAAGCAAACCGATAAAGTATGAATTTCGTTTTCTGTTAGCCTATTATTCCTGGACATGCAGGTTGCCCTGGACCATTGCAGATATACCCAGTGACACTCAATTTGAGAAATTTTTTTTCTCTTTGCCAGAAGGAATACATTGTAGTCAGTTTCTAGGGTAGGGTTGGAACCCCATGCTCACATTTCTCTCTCAGGTTTGGGACCTATCTTGCTTTAACCTGTGCATTCCTTGTGCATACTCTCACAGTCTCTGTGCATTCATGTGAGCATCTGTCCTGTAGCATCTGAAAAAAACTGTTTTCTTAGAATTACCCATGACCTCTGACTCTTACATTCTTTCCATCTCTTCCACATTCTTCCCTGAGCCTTGAGTGGAGGAGTTTGATGAAGACTTCCCATTTAGGGCGATGAATTATTAAATCTCTCCCTCTGTACACATTGTCCAGTTGTGGATCTCAGTGTTCATTTCCATCTACTGTTAAATCTTTAATTCAGATTTTTATTATAAAAATTTAAAAATATTTGACTTTTTAATTGTTATTGGTGTGTATATATGCATGTCTGAATACCTGCATGCAACATGCAGGTAGAGATAACGTGAGGATGGCTGATCTCCTTAAGCTGGAACTATGAAAAGTTGTATAACTGTGCTACATGGTTTCTGGGTACCACAACTAGGTTCACCAGAAGAAGAGTGAATTATTTTAACTGCTGCGACATCTCTTGGGTCCCAGTAAACTAGATTTCATAGTTTACTTACTATATCAGGCAGAATAGTATTTTTTCTTAATCCCATATTATCCCTTTTCTAATTCTTGAATCCTGCATATATGTCATGTCACAAGGGGGCAGGCTGTTGACTTACGTAGATGGTAATAAACTTTCTCTAGATAATTTCTTAAAATCAATGTGAATCATCCATCTACGACCAGTGTAAGTATATGAACTTTTCAAAAGATTGGAGCAAGACAGGCACCAAAAGTTAAAATGTGTACAACTGATTGTCCTAGTCAAGGCAGGTTCTGGGTTTGAGGAAGGAAAAGACAGCTAGCAATGTAGTGCCTTCTTAGGAACTATAACACACAGGAACTGTTCTTCATTACAAGACCCTGAAGGAGTAAATCCCTCCTGATACCAAAACATACTAGTAATGAAGATGTCAGATAATATAACATTTACATTTTGCTATTAGTATGTTGCAGAATTTTCTGCGATTTATACTCCACTGATCATTAAATGAGCATAGGGGAAGCTGAGAATGGAAAACAGAAGTAAATAATGTCATTAGCAGGCATCTGAAAAAGTGTGTATGCCAGTTTCCAGTGGCACAATGCCATAATTTCTATCAGCTGTGGACAGTAGATGCCACCTTTTATGACATATGACTAGCAATATGGTGAAACCCTCTAACACAATATTATAATTGGTTGTCAATAACTTTCTTTTTGAATTGTTATTTTTATAACAATTACAGTTTATTTACTTTGTATCCCAGCTGGAGCCCCTTCCCTCATTCTCTCCCAATCCCACCATCCTTCCCTCATCTCCTCCCTACCCCTCTCCAAGTCCACTGATAGAGGTGGTCCTCATCCCTTTCCATATGACCCTAGCTTATCAGGTCTTTTCAGGATTTCCTGCAATGTCCTTCTCTGTGGTCTATCAAGGTTGCTCCTCCCTCGGGGGTGGGGATGTCAAAGAGCCAGCCACTGAGCTCATGTCAGAGACAATCTTTGTTCCCCTTACTAGAGTACCCACTTGGATACTGAGCTGCTATGGGCTCCATCCGAGCAGGGATTCTAGGTTATATCCATATCCATATTCTAGGTTATATCCCAGGAGCTCCACAAGGACCAAACATATATGGTCAATAACTTTCTTTAAATTACCCTGCATGGGCTTAACACCCTTGTAAACAGACAGCAGGAAAACTTGGGCAAGAGTGAGCAATCATGGGATGAGAATTTAATCCTATTTTAAAAGCTGAGAAGTCCAATTTGATGCCAAAAGCTGAAAATATATGTGATGCAGTACAAGATCTATTGAAAAAATGGTGGAAGAACTTTCTCCTTAGTAAGTTATGTACTTATAGACCTCCAAGAGTCCAGTTCTGGACACAGATGATTGAAATCTTTAATGGTTACTCTATAAACACAGAACTTTCTGATTGTTTGTTTGCTTTACTTTCTCTTAACCTGTCCCAACCTGAAGTTTTCCTCCTAATTGCTCAGATATTCATTTTTAATTAATTGATTTATTTACTTCACATTTGAATAAGAATTTCTCTTCCCTCGTAATTTCACTGTTTCTTTCTGTTACCTTCCTTCCCTGTATTGCTCCCTTCCTTTCTCCTTAGAGAAGAAGAGCCCTCCCATAGATATCATCCCACCTTGGCATATAAAGTTGTAGTTGGATTCGTCACATCTTCTATTGAGGCTAGACAAGGCAGCCCAGTTAAAGAAAAAGGATCCAAAGGCAGGTAACAGTCAAAGACAGCCTCTGCTGTTAGGGGTCCCACATGAGGACCAAGCTGGACATCTGTTACCTACGTGTGTGGACCTAGGTCGATCCCTTGCATGCTTTCTGGTTGATGGTTCAATCTCTTTGAGCATCTTTGGGCCCAGGATTCTTGATTCTGTAGGTTTTCTTGTGGTGTTCTTGACTTCTCTTGCTCTTTTAATCCTTCCATCCCTTCTTCCATAAGATTTCTTGAGTTACATCTAATGTTTGGCTGTGTGTCTCTGCATCTGTTTTCATCAGCTCCTGGGTGAAGCAACTCAGATGACAGTTATGCTAGTCCCCTGCTTGCAAGTACAGCATAACTTTAATAGTGCCAGGAATAGGCTCTATTTCCGGACATGTATCTCAAGTTGAACAGTCATTGTTAGCCATTCCCTCACTTTCTGCTCCCTCACTATCCTCTGCACCTTATATAGGCAGAAAAAAATGTGGTTCAAAGGTCTGGAGGGTGGGTTGGTATATCCACCAATCCATTGTAAGTATTGTCTACTTTCATGTGGTGACCATTTCATGTTCCATATCTTGGAAGGGGTCCTTTAATTAAGCACAGTCCTGGCATGCACCTGGCAGTGGCATTAGGTAATGACAAAAGAGGTTGTTAGGACCCAGAAAGGCAGGCTAGTGCAACCATCTAAAAGACCCTAGTATTATTTGGCTTCTTAATTCTGTACACAGTGGCCACTGAGTGCATACATACATACATAATTAATAAGATACAATAAGACTGAGTTACTTATTCTACCATTAAATCAAGAGGACTACATTCTAGATTTTGTGTTGTCATCATAATTTCATAGGATTTAAAATGGGAAAATTGATTTTTCATGTATTTGGGGTTTTTTGATAAATGCAGAGGGAAATTATATTCCCCTTCCTTAGGTCCTCCAGTTTATTTATTTATTACCATTTATTCACTTTATATCCCTGCTATAGCACCCTCCCACTCACCCAGTCCCACTCACCCACGCTCTTCTCCCCTTATACCCTTTCCCAAGTCCCCTGATAGGAGAGGACCTCTTCCCTTTCTACTTGACTCTAGCCTATCAGGCCTCATCAAGGCTGACTGCATCATCTTCTTCAGTGGCCTTGCAAGGCTGCACACCCCTGGGGGAGGTGAACAAAGAGCCAGACACCGAGTTCATGTCAGAGGCAGTCCCTAAACCTCTTACTAGGGAACCCACTTGAAAACTGAGCAGCCTATGGGCTTCCTCTGAGCAGGGCTTCTAGGACCTCTCAGATTCCTGGCCTTTCATCGGAGTATCTGTGTCTGCAGCCCCCACTGGGCCCAAGTTTTTTTTTTTCTCTGTTGGTTTTTTTGTGGATTTCCTGTCCCCTCCATGTCTTTCTATCTCCCTTTTCTTCCATAAGGTTTCGTTTTTAAGTCTTTGTGCACCATTGGTATAATTTTCTTGTGGAATGTATAAAATTCACTTTTGTTTATTCCCATGCTGATTTTGCTAACCCACTATCTGGTTTCAATCCTGACATTGCCTTGTGATGTTTATTCTAAGTGTCACCTGTCTCAAGTTTGTGTAAACATGTTACCATTTGTTCTCTGTATTGCCATTAAAACAATCACCCAATGCTGAGCAATGGAGAGAATAGGATGGGTCATCCTGGTCATGAGGAGGGGAGGAAGAAGCAAGTGGGAAGAGAGTCATAGAGGAGTGAGCTGAGAGGAGAGGACCTGGAAACACCAGGAGAGAGGACCTGGAAACATCAGTTCTAAGATATGACTAAAAGCAAGTATAATGTGGGAAATCTGAATGGGAGGAAACTATGTGGGCTTGCAGGTTTAAGATGGAGTAATTATTGCCCAGCATTGTGCTCTAGGTTAATTAAACAAATCCTAGTCTCTCTGAGGTGATTTGATTATACAGCTGGTTTAGGAATAACCGTTGTTTAACTAAGAGATAAATCAATAATAAATATTAATTATCAGCAGAAGTACAATTTAGTTATCAAGATGACTGTGGCTTTGTATTCCAAATGTATTATCACTTGCATATATAATATTTAAAACAAATAGAATGAAAGGATAAATAACTAAATTTTACAAACAGAATCAGAGGATTAAAAACAGTTAAGTATAAAATATTATATAGACAGAAATCAAATAATTCTCACTATTTCTCAATAGAGATTTTTTTAAATACAAAAAAGCCAATGTATGCATTAGATATAGCATGATTTCCTTTCCTTTTCCTTACATACATTATTAATTTGTAAAGGAATTTATTTTTTTCATTTTTTAAGGAATACATACTCAAAGTAGATACTTAACCGGAGTTACACTTTGTTAGATAGACCTACAGGTAACATTGTCTTGTTATATTGTAAGCCCTGCATTTTTATTGGCAGTGTTTCAGTGGTATACATTATTTCAGTGGTGTATGCATTTAAGATGGCTTGTCCTTAAAGGTCAGAGGAGAGTCTCTGTTTTTACAGTAGGTACTGAGGATTGAACCCATATTTTCTGAATCGTGTAGTAAATGTTTTTACCTGTGAATTCAAATTGCTGGCCCAATCAGTGTCCTTATAATAAATGTTCCAAATAGAAAAGGTGTAGGCACTGAGTATTGGTCAAGTACTGAATAACTGAATAAAAAAAAGTTTGAATAGGTAAATTTATTTCAAAGTATTTTTTCATATAAATTATATAAACTGCTAAATTATAAATTTCTATAACATAAACAAAGATACTCTATACTTGAGGACTCAATAATTTGATATAACTTTTTTCTAGATGCATACATTTTCTCCTACAATTTTACTTGAACTCCAGTGATATTTTCCAATGAAGTTTTATTAGTGATTTATGCTTCTTTCTTTGAGAATTATGATGTTTTTCCTATCCTGATATGTTTTGCAACTGTCTAAAAGGAATGGGAGAAGTATAAGTAGAGGGCTGAATAATTAAGAATTCTCAATTTCTGTCAGTGTAGGGTAAAAATACCTTATTCTTAAATACTTCAGATGCAACTCATAGCTATTGTAATTCTGAGCCTCCCAGAATGAGATTCTGCAAGATACTTAAACTATTCTGCATATCTTAGGGTAATCTGTATGTTTCAGGAGTGTTATTCATTTCCTCTGTGCAATGTAGATGATATTGAATAAATAATGATTATAACCAATATTTTAAAATTTAATCTACCTATTTTCAGGTCACCCTGTGAAACAGTACACGTTAATTTCTGCCCAGTTGCAATTATGTCATTTAGGTCAGACATCCATGAATTTAGACTGCATTCATATTCACAAACAAAGTACTCTGGGAAGATTTCCAACTACAGTGAAATGTCAAAAACATTAAAGATCTTTCCACAGGCCCCATTGTCTACAATACTTATATCTCCAGATTTTTGCCTTCCCTACATTCTTTCTTACTGGCTATTAAATGAAAAGTTTCTAAATATTTGACTTTGTGGATGTCTCTTGTACTGTATTGATGCATAACAAAGCATAAAACAAACACCTTTATTAAGTATAAATTACTGTGCATTTTACCTATGGGTATGCTGTTCTTTCAATCATATTTTAAAATCTATATGTTTCTTTTTTATGTTTTTTATATTAATTACAGTTTATTTACTTTGTATTGCTGCTGTAACCCTCTCCCTCATTCCCTCCCAATCCCACCCTCCTTCTCTCATCTCCTCCCATTCCCCTTTCCAATTCTACTGATGGGGAGGTCTTCCTTCCCTTCCACCTGACCCTAGCCTATCAGGACTGGCTGCATTGTCCTCCTCTGTGGCCTGGTAAGGCTGCTTCCCCCTTGGGGTGGGGACAAAGAGCCTACCACTGAGTTCATATCAAAGACAGTCCCTGTTCCCCTTACTAGGGTACCCACTTGGATACTGAGCTGCCATGGGCCAGAGCTGAACAGGGGTTGTAGGTTATATCAATGAATGGTCCTTTATTGGGGTATCAGTCTCAGAAAATACTCCTTTTTCCTGATATTTGGGTTATTACTTTCCTCATGGAGCTCCTGTCCTCTTCAGGTCTTACTATCTCTCTCTTCTTCCATTAGATTACCTGCACTCTGCCCAAAGTTTGTCATAAGTCTCAACATCTGCTTTGATACACAGCTGGGTAGAGTCTTTCAGAGGACCTCTGTGGTAGGCTCCCGTCCTGTTTCCTACTTTCTTCTTTGTCCAATATTTATCCCTTTTGTCTTTCTGAGTGAAGATCGATCATCTTACCCAGGGTCCTCCTTCTTGTTTAGCTTCTTTAGGTGGACAGATTTTTTTTTCATTGAACCTTTATTTATTTTATTTAAATGTGTGTGCCTTTGTGTATATGTGTGTGTATATCTGGGGTTCGGAAGACAACTTGAAGAAACTGGTTCTGTCCTCTCACCATACGCATCTTGAAAATCCAGCTCTGGTTGCTGGGCTTGTTAGCAGGTGCCTTATCCACTGAGCCGATTCACTAGCCATCAACCACTTCTAAATGAATCAATTGCTTACTAAATAAAAAGTCAATAAATTTCATTATTAAAAAACAAAAACACTAACGACATATAAAAACCAATTAACCTACAATGTTTTGTTCGTTCTCTACAGTGAGTCTGAACTACACTGCAGTTTTTCCATGGAGCCATCTCTCCAACTTCTCTCTTTAACAATTTTATTTGAATTATTTAATGGTTAATTCCTACTGTAACATTTCCCATTTCACTTCTTATCTAGGATTATTATTGCTAGTGCTTAAACTTTTAATAACTTTTATGAATAATACACATTTGAAATTTGTATTACAGTAAAATTATAAGACATTCAGAACCACAACCTTATTCCATCTGTCTCTATTTCTCACTATTTTCCTTTAACATAAGTATATTTATATTTTGTCATAAATGGATATCACTCAAGTTTGAAAAACTAGATATATGAATTATACCAATATTCACAACTATGGAATATAAAAGATTAGCATTTCTATATACCAGAAATGATTGTTATTCTTTGTGTCCCTGTGCACATATTCTTGTAGTGGAGGCGCATATATAAATGATAAAGGTATTGCACATTTAGGTCGTATGTGTGAATATGTGTGATTTAGTACCTCCCAGCCAGTGTACATCAACCATAGACTAGAATCAGCAAAGCACAACTTTTCAACGTGTAAGTCCATAATTTCAAGTGGATTTTGGTGGGGGCATGATACAAATTATTTGAAAATATTCTATTATTACTAACACTGTAGTGAATAATGTGTATATATTATTTCTAATATTTATTTGTTTTCTTTATGTATACAAGTCTTTTGCCTGCATGCCTCTATGTGCATTGGGTGTGTTCTGGTGCCTGTAAAAGCTGTAAAAGGGAAACATCTTGCCTGTTTTATTATTTATGGACATTTGTAAGTTTCCACAAGGGTGCTGGGAACTGAATCCTGGTTCCTTGTAAGGAAAGTAAATGCTCCTAACCAGTAAGTTGTCTATCAAGTCCAGTGTGTGTGTGTGTGTGTGTGTGTGTGTGTATGTGTGTTTATGTGTGTTTATGTGTGTGTGAAAGTACTCTGCTTTGTGCACAATATATAGACAGTAATAAAAAAGTATAACTATTTTGTTATAATTTTCCCAGAAGAATTCTGTACATAGAAGTAAAATGAATAATACTTAGTATAACTGAGATATAAAAATCATATACACTAGTAATTTATTCTTCATTCTGTTCTGTTTCCAAAATACTTCATAACATTTAATGTAGAGGTGTATTCTTTGATTTTAGAAATTATTTTCTACATATAGAAGTTTAATGACATTGATAACAATTATTTGCTCATTTATTTTATTTATTCAATAGTGAATATATAGGTAAAAAAAACAACTTCTTTTATATAATCATCTTTTAATGTGACTGTTAGAGGAACTGAATTCAAAAGTTAGATTAATTATAATTTTTATAGATTTCACAGGTGTTATGATAAATTGGTTTTATCTTCATAAAGTGAACTTTTTTTCCTAAATAAGTTTTTTTTTTTATCCCACTCATCTCTATTTGAAATCATCTATTAATGTAACAATTAAGGTTGTAACTATCAGTACAAACTTGGACAGAATTGGAGAATGCACACCGCTTTTATTTAATTTAAATTTTTATTAATTACAATTTATTCAATTTGTAATTCCCCTGTAGCTCCCTCCCTCCTCCTCTCCCAATACTGCCCTCCCTCTCCTTTCTCCACCCATGCCCTTCCCCCAGTCCACTGATAGGAGAGGTCTTCCTCCTCTTCCTTCTGATCCTAATCTATCAGGTCTCATCAGGACTGGCTGCAATGTCTTCCTCTGTGTCCTGGTAAGGATGCTCCCTCATCAGGAAGAGATAATCAAAGAGCAGGCCAATCAGTTCATGTCAGAGACAGTCCCTGTTCCCATTACTATGGAACCCACTTGGACACTGAACTGCCATGGGCTACATGTGTGCAGGGGTTCTAGGTTATCTCCATGCATGGTCCTTGGTGAAATATCAGTCTCAGAAAAGACACTTGTGCCCAGATTTTTTGGTTCTGTTGTTCTCCTTGTGGAGCTCCTGTCCTCTCCAGGTCTTACTATTTCCCACTTCTTTCATAAGATTCCCTGCACTCTGGTACAAAGGTTGGCCATAAATCTCAGCATCTGCTTTGATACCCTGGAGAATAGAGCCTTTCAGAGGCCCTCTGTTGCAGGCTCCTGTCCTCTTCCCTGTTTTCTCCTTCTTCTGATGTCCATCCTCTTTGTTTTTCTGAATTAGGATTGAACATTTTAGCTAGAGTGTGTGGGTTTATTTCAGGGTCTTCTATTTGATTCCATTGATCCACCAGCTGGTTTCTATGCCAGTACCATGCAGTTTTTAGCATCGTTGCTCTATAGCACAACTTGAGATCAGGGATGGAGGTAGATCAGAAGATCATTTATTGGAGAGGATTGTTTTAGCAATTCTGGGCTTCTTGTTATTCCATACGAAGATGAGTTTTTCTTTCCAGGTCTGTAAAGAACTGTGTTGGTATTTTGATGGGAATTGCATTGAATCTGTAGCTTGCTTTTGGTAAGATGGCCATTTTTAGTATGTTAATCCTGTCAAGCGATGAGCATGGGAGATCTTTCCATCATCTGATATCTTCTTCTAATTTTTTCTTCAGAGACTGGAAATTTTTTGCATACAAGTCTTTGACTTGCTTGGTTTGGGTCACACCAAAGTACTTAATGTCATTTGTGGCTATTGTGAAGGATGTTGTTTCCCTAATTTCTTTCTCAGCCCTTTTGTCTTTTGTAAACAAGAGGGCTCCTGATTTTTTTTTATTATTTAATTTTGTATCCAGTCACTTTGCTGAAGGTGTTTGTCAACTGTAGGAGTTCCCTAGTAGAATTTTTGGGGCCACTCAGGTATATTATCATATCATCCGAATACACACATATTGATAAGTTATAAGAACAACAGAATAAACTTGGAGACAAAGAGAATAAACTTAATTTGGGCCTTCTGACTAATGACTTGAAAATACTCCAAAGCCTTTATTTCGCTACTGGTCAGAAATAGTACAATGAAAGTTAAACAGACTTTTCAGGAAGATAGAAGTAGGGTAGGATTGGGAGGAGATGGTGAAGAGGGCTGCAGCTGGGATACAAAGTGAATAAACTTTATTTAATAAAAATAAAATAAATGAAAAAATAAAAGAAAAAATAAAATTATATATCTCTATCACTATAAACATGCATTCTGTTTTATAATAAATGTGTAAATTTTATTGTTTATTAGTTTATATACATGTATTTTAGACAACACATTTAAAATCAGAGGGAGAAAACAGGGAACAGGACAGGAGCCTGCCACAGAGGGCCTCTGAAAGATTGTACCCAATAGAGTATCAAAGCAGATGCTGAGATTCATAGCCAAAGTAGTTGAATCCACCCTGTGGTCCCCTCCCTCCTACAGTCCCAATCCTTCCCTTCCTCCACTCTCTGCATGCATGCACCTCCTCAAGTCTACTAATAGGGGAGGTCTTTTTTTTCCTTCTTTCTGATCCTAGTTAGTTAGGTCTCATCAGGAGTGGCTGCACTGTCTTCTTCTGTGGTCTGGTAATGCTACTTCCCCCTCAGGGGGAGGTAAGTAAAGAGCAGGCCAATCAGTTCATGTCTGAGACAGTCCCTGTTCCTATTACAATGGAACACACTTGGATACTGAACAAATTAACAATGCAGTTCTTTACAGACATTCAAAGAAAAATTTTCAACTTCATATGGAACAACAAGAAACCCAGAATTGCTAAAACAATTCTCTACAATAAAAGATCTTCAGGAGGTATCTCCATCTCTGATCTCAAGTTGTACGATGGAGCAACAATATTAAAAACTGCATGGTCCTGGCATAGAAACAGATTGGTGGACAAATGGAATAAAATAGAAGACCCTGAAATAAATCCACACATTTATGGACACCTGATTTTTTTAAAAAAAGATGCCAAAACCATTCAATGGAAAAAAAAAGACAGCACCTTCAACAATTGGTGCTGGTCCAACTGGATGTCTACTTGTAGAAAAATGCAAATAGCTCCATACTTATCACCCTGCCAAAAATTAAGTCCAAGTGGATCAAAGACCTCAATATAGAATCATACACACTAAACCTGTTAGAAGAAAAAGTGGGGAAGAGCCTTGAACTCATTGGAACAGGAGACAACTTTCTGAACAGAAAAACAATAGCACAGGCTCTAAGAGCATCAATGAATAAATGGGACTTAATGAAACTGAAAATTTTCTGTAAAGTAAAAAACACTGTTTTCAGAACAAAATGACTACCTACAGATTGGGAAAGGATCTTCACCAACCTTATATCTGATAGAGGGCTAATATCAGTATATATAAAGAACTAAAGAAGTTAAACAGCAACAAATCAAGTAATCCAATTAAAAAATGGGGTACAGAGCTAAATGAGGAATTCTTAATAGAAGAATATAGAATGGCCAAAAAAACACTTAAAAGAAATGCACAACATCCTTAGTCATTAGGGAATTGCAAGTCAAAACGACCCTGAGATTTCACCTTACACCCATCAGAATAGATAAGATCAAAAACTCAAGTGACAACACATGCTGGAGAGGTTGTGGAGAAACGGAACCCTTCTCCACTGCTGGTTGTAAACTTGTACGACCACTGTGGAAATTAATTTTGTGCTTTCTCAGACAATTAGAAAGAGTGCTTCCTCAAGATCCAGCTATACCACTACTAGGCATATATCTAAAAGATGCTCAAGTACACAACAAAGACATTTGCTCAATCATGTTTGTAGCAGCTTTATTTGTAATAGCCAGAACCTGGAAACAACCCAGATGCCCCTCAAATGAGGAATGGATACAGAAATTGTGGTATATCTATACAATGGAATATTACTCAGCAGTTTTAAAAAAAGGAAATCATGAAATTTGCAGATAAATGTTGGGATCTGGAAAAGATCATCCTGAGTGAGGTATCCCAGAAGCAGAAAGACACACAGGATATATAATCACTCATAAGTATATATTAGACATATAATATAGGGTAAACACACTAAAATATGTACAGCTTAAGAAACTAATCAAGAAGGTGGACTCTGGCTAAAATGCTCAATCCCCATTCAGAAAGGCAGAGGATGGATATCAGAAGGGAACAGGACAGGAACCTGCCAAAGAGGGCCTCTGAAAGCTCTACCCTTCAGGGTGTCAAAGCAGATGCTGAGACTTATGGTCAACCTTTGGACCAGAATTCAGGGAATCTTATGAAAGAAGTGGGAAATAGTAAGACCTGGAGAGGACAAGAATTACACAAGGAGAGCTACAGAACCAAAAATATATGAGCACAGGAGTCTTTCCTGAGACTCATACTGCAACCAAGGACCATTCATGGAGATAACCTAGAACCCCTGCACAGATGTAGCCCATGGCAGTTCATAGTCCAAGTGGGTTTCATAATAATGGAAACAGGGACTGTCTCTGATATGAACTGATTGGCCTGTTATTTGATTACCTCCCCCTAAGGGAGAAGCAGCCTTACCAGGCCACAGAGGAAAACAATACAGCTAGTCCTGATGAGATCTGATAGATTAAGATCAGAAGGAAGGAGAGGAAGACCTTCCCCTATCAGTGGACTTGGGGAGGGGTATGCATGGAGAAGGAGGAAAGGGGGGGATTGGGAGGGAGCTATGGGCTGATTCAAAGTGAATGAATGGGTAATTAATAAAAATTAAAATAAGAATATTAAAAAATAAATAAAATATTTAACAATTGAACACACCAGAGAATAATTAGACAGAAACGTAATCAGATGAATAAATATCGAAGATAAGTACATATATAGGCAGATATATAAGTTAATATATACATGATATGTAGATATAGAGATAGATAGATAGATAGATAGATAGATAGATAGATAGATAGATAGATATGGGAAATGAATTATAGATGACAGACAAGTATAGATAAATAATAGCAGCAATGTGTAAATCTTTTTGAATTTTTATTTATTTATTTTTCTTTTATACAATGCATTCCAACTGTGACCTTCCCTCCCTCATATCTTTTCAATCCCCTTCTCACTTCTTCTCTCCACTATCTCCATTGTTTCTGCATTTCCCTTCAGAAAAGAGCATGTCCCCCAGTGGTGCCAATCAAACTAGGCATAACAAGATGAAGTAGAACTAGGCATATTCCATCATCTCAAGGCTGCCTGAGGCAACTCAGTAGAGAAAATAGGTTCTATGTGGAGGGGAAAATGTTAGAGACCCCCTCTCTCAATGTTAGGAGTCCTACAACAAAAACAACAAAAAAAAAAACCCGCTAAAGAACCACAGCATGCTTAAATCTTGAGTCCATTGTAAGGAAAAGAATGAAAGAATTACCCCAACCTAGACTGTATTTATTATTTGAACTACAGGAATGTTTTACTGAAGAGCTCTTGTTCAAATTAGAATTGTCAAAAGCTCTAAAACTTTCAGCTTACACAAACCAAGCTTTAGGAAGGATGCATCTAACACAGGAATTACAAATAGATAACAGGAAGAAGTGAAATATAGAGAGAAGAAGGAGGGAGGTTAAGACATTAAGAATCTCTGACAAAATCATAGGAAAGGACATTTATGAGCTTACTTTAAATATATATATGCATACATACATAGAATGTTGGTACTTACAGGGGAGCTACTATAGAAGGTCCTCTGAAAGGATCTACCCAACCAGGGATCAAAGAAGATGCTGAGGCTCAGGGACAAACTTTGGGCAGAGTGCAGGGAGTCTTATGGAGGAAGAGAGAAATGGCAATAGAGGGACATGTAGGGGACAGGAGTCCCAAAGGGACAGCAACAAACCCAAAAGATATCAGTCTAGGGAGTCCTGTAGAGACTGATACACCAATGGAGGGCCATGCATGAAGAGGACCTAGACCCCCTGCTCAGATGTGGCTAATTGGCTTCTCAGTGGATCTCTGCATGAGGGGCGCATGGGCTGCTTCTACCATGAACTTAGTTGACTGCTCTCTTTGATCACTGGACTCTGATGATGCAACCTTGCCAGGCTCCTGAGGAAGAGGATCTAGTCAGTCCTGATGAAGTTTAACAAGCTATAGGCAGGTGGCAATAGTGGAGAACTCCCCCTTTCAATGGACTAGGGGAAAGGGATGGGGGGGTGAAGGGAGGGAGGACTGGGGTAGTTGATAGAGAGGGCTTCAATCAGGATATATAATAAATAAATTGTGAAGAAAAAAGTTAAAGTTAAAATTTAAATAATAGATATCCCATGTAATGCCCATACATTACTATATTTTCAGTGCATAGATTTTAAGTGATGTTAATATTTTTCTTTTTTCTATATGCAAATAAATTTAGCTCTATCATTTAAATAAAATACTTAAAATTAAAAAAAAAAAAGAACCGTGCACTTTCTAACCAGAACCTCAATAGCAAGCATGGGAATCACCAATTGTTGGTCAGAGAAATACAAGGGTTTCTCAAGAAAACATAGACCATTTCCATTGTCTTCCTTGCCTCATAGACATTTAAGATAAGATCCTACTGTTACAGATAGCTCTCTCTCTCTCTCTCTCTCTCTCTCTCTCTCTCTCTCACAATGAATGCAGAACTTGGAGGATTTGGGATAGAATTAATGTGGAAACCTCCCCCTGAAGACTCTCTCATAGTATCAAAAGCTGATATGCTAGCTTCCGCGGGGGGGGTGGGGGACAGAGCGATTAATAGAGCTGCTCAGTTATAAAGCCAACCACATGCATGGCCATCATCATGGGAATATATACATGGCGGCTTACTGAAATATTATGAGTTATTACATAATTTTGTTATTGTATGAATATCATAGAGTATACTTATCAAAAAAACCTATGGAATTGAGGATATAAGAACTTTTTAAAGATGTATTTATTTTATGTGTGTGGATATTTTGTCTGCATGTATGCATGTTCATCATATGCATGTCTGGTAGCTGCAGAGGTCAGACAAAGTTAGATCACCTAAAAGTGAAATTAGAGTTGGCTGTGAGCAAAGTTGTGGCGCTAAAGATTTTGATTCGGGTCCTCAGCAAGATGATCAGTTGAGGTAATATTCTAATTCATCTTCCAACATGATGATGGTAACTTTAAGGGAACAATGTTATTTGCTGTGCTTATTATTAAACATATTTCTATTACATGACTCTTTACTCTATATTGTGTCTCACTGGTATGCACTGGCCATACAGTTTGGGTATTTTATATATGTGTGGTAATGTTTGCATGATATAGAATCATTTTTTTCAGAATGTATCCCTATCATTCAGCAATGCATGAGTGCACTTGTGATGTTTAGTCAAAATTTTGTAAGGTAATATAAATTAAATATATGTAAATAATCTGATTTAATGCAGCTGTCCTTAGGACACATTTGAATAACCGAACTTTTAATGAAAACATATTCTGTCTAACAGGAGTATACATTTACATGAAAGTATAGTTGACTTTTCAAATGTTAACTGTTATTTCGAATGTAAATCCATCTCATTTAAATTCAATTATCTTGAAATCTGGTTGGTATTTTGGGTTGAAATCTAAGTGAATGTATTTTCATATCTAGTCATTGACTTAATGGTAATATATTCTTACAATTTTCAGGTAAAATTAACACTGTGAGAAATGTACCTTCTGTAAAACCCAAACAGTCTAAATGTCAGTTAGAATTATGTTAATTCAAATGGAATTTTAAAAATAACCACACTGTCATGGAAAAGGCCATTTGAAATTATGTAACATATAGTTGTTTTTAAGTAAAGCATAAAATTGTAAACATGGTAAGGTAATAAATGGCATTTAGTATAATACTTATGATTTTTTATAAACTGTAGAAAGTGAATAAAATATACAGTATGCATCATTTTGGAGTACTGTGAAGTCAGTTTCTCCAAATACCAGTTATATTATTAAAGCAATCATATGCTTCCTAAAAAAATAAAACATTAAATGAATTAACCACTTAATTACATCTAGAAATTTCAAAATAATTGATTAATTTTAGGCGCAACCAATTACTTTCCTCTATTATCGATTTCAAGATGGCTATGAATTTATGGAGACTATAATGGATAAGAATCATAGTAAAAACTAAACACATAGTAATTTCTAGTAAAATATTTAAAAAAATGGCTAATCCCTGTTATCTTAATGGGGCTTTTTTCATATCATGCTGGTATATGCCAGTGATTTCACTGTAGTTTTTACCTCGAAACAGTTTCTCTTACCAATTCTGTACCACTAATATTTGCCACTTCATCTTTGAAAATCCTATTAAAATTTACATCGCTTTTCTCTGCTTCATTCCAATTTTTGATTTACATAATCCTATGGTAAATTTCATCCTCTCTATCAGTCCAGAGTCTCATCGTATGTTTCAGAATATTTTTCTCCAATGTTGAGAAAGCCTACAGGCACTGCATTTCTCTTCATTTTTGAAGCCAATTAAAGAGTACACTCACTTCCTACAGGAACCTATCACTACTTTCCAAGGTCTTAAATTCAATCTGTTTAAATAGGGAACCTGTCACCAAGTTAATGCTATAAAGCAAACATCTTAACTATCAAGGTGCAATTCCATTAACTGCTCTTCTAAACGTGTTTTTCAGTCTTTATGAAAAGGTAGAGCTTAAACAAAGCATCACAAGTAGATAGTGGCATAAATATGTTTAGTACATTTAAGAAATCCTTGGGAGAGTCCCTGCTCTATTACTATGGAACCAACTTGGACACTGAACTGCCATGGGCTACAGGGACAGTCTGTGACATGAACTGATTGGCCTGCTCTTTGATCCCTCCCCCTCAGAGAAGTGCAGCCTTACCAGGCCACAGAAGAAGACAATGCAGCCACTCCTGTTGAGACCTGATAGGCTAGGATGAGAAGGAAAGGGAAGAACACCTGCCCTATCAGAAGGGGCCTGGGTGGAGAAGAAGGAGGGAAGATGAAATTGGGAGAGGAGGAGAGAGGGAGCTATAGGTGGAATATAAATTGAATAAACTGTAATAATAAAGATACAAAATAAAAATAAAAAAGAAATTATTGGGAATTCTGTAGTAATCTCAAATCAAAATTCATTTTAAAGCTAGTCCTCTCCAGATCTTACTATTTCCCACTTCTTTCATAAGATTCCATGAACTCTGCTCAACAGTTGGCCATAAGTCTCAGCATCTTCTGTGACAGTCTGCAGGGCAAAGCCTTTCAGAGGCCCTCTGTGGCAGATTCCTAAATTGTTTCCTGCTTTCTTCTTCTTCTGATGTCCATCCTCTTTGCCTTTCACATGGGGATTGAGCATTATAGCCAGGGTCCTACCTCTTTTTTATATTTTTTTCTTATCAGTTACATTTTATTAACTCTGTATCCCAGCCGTGTCCCTATCCCTCATTCCCTCCCAGTCCCTCCCTCCCTCCTTCATCTCCACCGTGCCCCTTGCCAAGTCCACTGATAGGGGGGAACTCCTCCCCATTCATCTGATCCTGTTTTATCAGGTATCCTCAGGACTGGCTGCAAAGCTCTCCTCTGTGGCCTAACAGGACTGCTTCTCCCTTGGGGGGTGGGGAGGACAAAGAGCCAGTCATTGAGTTCCTGTTAGAAATAGTCCTTGTTCCCCTCACTATGGGAAACCAATTGGTTACTGAGCTACCACAGGCTACATCTGAGCAGAGGTTCTAGGTTATATTCATATATGGTCCTTGGTTGCATGTCAGTCTCAGAAAAGACCCTGTGCCCAGATATATTTTGTCCTTGTGGAGCTCCTATCCTTTCCTCATCAGACTAACTCCTCTTCTTTCTTATGATTCCCTGTACTCTGCCAAAGGTTTGGTCATGAGTCTTTGATTTGAAAACACTGCTAGTTAGAGTCTTTCAAATGCGCTCAGTAGACTCCTGTCATATGTTCAATGCGCATCCCATCTGTCTTTCTAAACGAGGATTGATCATATTACCCATGTCCGCTCTCTTGATTGTCTTTTGTAGGTGTATAGATTTCATTATGTTTATCATATCTTATAGGTCTATATAAGTGAGTATATACCGTGTTTGTCTTTCTCCTTCTGGAATATTTCACTCAGGATGATCTTTTCTAGATACCACCATTTGCCTGCAAATTTCATGATTTCCTCCTTTTTGATTGCTGAGTAGTAGTCCATTGTGTAAAAATACCACAATTTCTGTATCCATTCCTCCTTTGATGGACATCTGGGTTGTTTCCAAGTTCTGGCTATTACAAATAAAGCTGCTATAAACATGGTTGAGCAAATATCCCTTTTGTGTTCTTGAGCAAAATTTGGGTATATACCTAGCAGTGGTATAGCTGGGTCTTGAGGAAGCACTATTCCTAATTGTCTTAGAAAGGACCAGATAGATTTCCAGAGTGGTTCTATCAGTTTACATTCCCACCAGCAGTGGAGGAGGGTTCCCCTTTCTCCACAACCTCTCCAGCATGTGTTGTCCCTTGAGTTTTTCATCTTGGCCATTCTGATGGGTGTAAGGTGAAATCTCAGGGTTGTTTTGATTTGCAATTCCCTGATGGCTACTGAGGATGAGCATTTCTTTAAGTGTTTCTCTGCCATTCGATATTCCTCTGTCGAGAATTCTCTGTTTAGCTCTGCTCCCCATTTTTTAATTGGATTACTTGGCTTGCTGCTTTTCAGCTTCTTTAGTTCTTTGTATATACTCGATATTAGTCCTCTGTCAGATAAAGGGTTAGTGAAGATTCTTTCCCAATCTGTAGGCAGGCGTTTTGTTTTGATGACAGTGTCCTTTGCTTTACAGAAGCTTTTCAGTTTCATGAGGTCCCATTTATTGATTGTTGCTCTTAAAGCCTGTGCTGTTGGTGTTCTGTTCAGGAAGTTGTTTCCTGTGCCAATGAGTTCTAGGCTGTTCCCCACTTTTTCTTCTAACAGATTTAGAGTATCTGGTTTTATGTTGAGGTCTTTGATCCACTTGGACTTTAGTTTTGTGCAGGGTGATAAATATGGATCTCTTTTCATTTTTCTGCATGTGGACATCCAGATGGACCAGCACCATTTGTTGAAGATGCTGTCTTTTTTCCATTGAATGGTTTTGGCTTCTTTGTCAAAAATCGAGTATTCATAGGTGTGTGGGTTTATTTCTCAGTCTTCAATGCGGTTCCATTGATCCTCCTTTCTGTTTTTATGCCAATACCATGCAGTTTTTATTACTATTGCTCTGTAGTACGACTTGAGATCGGGGATAGAGATACCTTTAGATGATCTGTTGTTGTACAGGATTATTTTGGAGATTCTGGGGGTTTTGTTTCTCCATATGAAGCTGAGAATCTTTTTTTTCAAGGTCTGTAAAGAATTGAGTTGGTATTTTGATGGGAATTGCATTGAATCTGTAGATTGCTTTTGGCAGGATGGCCATTTTCACAACGATAATCCTACCAATCCATGAGCACAGGAGATCTTTCCATCTTCTGAGATCTTCTTCAATTTCTTTCTTCAGAGACTTGAAGTTTTTCTCAAACAGGTCTTTCACTTGCTTGGTTAGTGTCACCCCAATGTACTTTATGTTATTAGTGGCTATTGTGAAGGGTGTTGTTTCCCTAATTTTTTTCTCAGCCCTTTTGTCTTTGGTATACAGGAGGGCTTCTGATTTTTTTTGAGTTGATTTTGTATCCTGCCACTTTGCTGAAGGTGTTTATCAGCTGGAGGTGTTCTCTGGTTGAATTTTTGGGGTCGCTCGTATATACTATCATATCATCTGCAAATAGTGACACTTTGACCTCTTCCTTTCTGATTTGTATCCCCTTGATCTCCTTTAGTTGTCTTATTGCTCTGGCTAGGACTTCAAGTACTATGTTGAAGAGGTAGGGAGAGAGTGGGCAGCCTTGTCTTGTCCCTGATTTCAGTGGTATTGATTTAATTTTCTCTCCATTGAGTTTGATGTTGGCTACAGGCTTGCTGTATATTGCCTTTACTATGTTTAGATATGTGCTTTGTATTCCTGATCTCTCCAAGACTTTAAACATGAATGGGTGTTGGACTTTGTCAAATTCTTTTTCAGCATCTAAGGAGATAATCATGTGGTTTTTCTCCTTCAGTTTGTTTATGTAGTGGATTACATTGATGGATTTCTGTATGTTGAACCAACCTTACATGCCTGGGATGAAGACTAGTTGGTCGTGGTGGATGATATCTTTGATGTGTTCTTAGATTCGGTTTGCAAGTATTTTATTGAGTATTTTTGCGTCAATGTTCATAAGAGAGATAGGTCTGAAGTTCTCTTTTTTTGTTGGGTCTTTGTGTGGTTTAGATATCAGGGTGACTGTGGCTTCATAGAATGAGTTTGGTAATGTACCTTCTGTTTCTATTTTGTGGAATAGTTTGAGGAGAATTGGTGTGAGCACTTCTTTGAAGGTCTGGTAGAATTCCACGCTGAATCCATCTGGTCCAGGGCTTTTTTTGGAGGGGAGACTGTGAATGACTGCTTCAATTTCCTTGGGGGAAATTCCTCGGGGGATTTTGTTGATTTGGATAGATTCTCTCTGCTTTTTAGTTAGTTTGGCTAAGGGTTTGTCTATCTTGTTGATTTTCTCAAAGAACCACCTTTTTGTTTCATTGATTCTTTGAATAGTTTTATTTGTTTCTAATTGATTGATTTCAGCCCTGAGTTTGATTATTTCCAGCCGTCTGCTCCTCTTGGGTGTATCTGCTTCTTTTTTTTCTAGGCTTTTCAGTTGGGCCATTAAGTTGTTTTTATGTGATGTTACGAATTTCTTCTTACAGGTACTTAGTGCTATTAATTTTCCCCTGAGCACTGCTTTCAATGTGTCCCATAAATTTGGGTATGTTGTGCCTTCATTTTCATTGAATTCTAGAAAGTCTTTAATTTCTTTCTTTATTTCTTCCTGAACCCAGCTTTCGTTGAGTAACAAGTTGTTCAGTTTCCATGTGTGTGTAGGCTGTTTGTTATTTCTGTTGTTGTTGATGTCCAGCTTAAGTCCATGGTGGTCAGATAGAATACAAGAGATTATTTCAATCTTTTTGTATCTGTTGAGGCCTGTTTTATGACCAACTATGTGGTCTATTTTGGAGAAGGTTCCATGCGGTGCTGAAAAGAAGGTATACTCTTTTGAGTTTGAATGAAAAGATCTGTAGATGTCTATTAGGTCCATTTGATTTAGGGTCTCTGTAAGTGTTTTTATTTCCCTATTTGTTTTCTGTCTAGTTGATCTGTCTCTTGGTGAGAGTGGAGTGTTGAAGTCTCCCACTATTAGGGTTTTAGGATCAATGTGTGATTTAAGCTTTAATATTGTTTCATATACGAATGTAGGTGCTCTTGTTTTTGGGGCATAGATACTCAAAATTGTGATGTCCTCTTGGTGGATTTTTCCTTTGATGAGAATATAATGGCCGTCCTTATATTTTTTATTAACTTGGGTTGAAAGTCTATTTTATTAGATATTAGGATGGCAACTCCTGCTTGTTTTCTGGAACCATTTGCTTGAAAGACATTTTTCCAGCCCTTTACTCTGAGGTAGTGTTTATCTTTGTTACATAGGTATGTTTCTTGGATGCAACAGAATGATGGATCCTGTTTCCGCAACCATTCTGTTAGTCTGTGTCTTTTAATTGGGGAGTTGAGTCCGTTCATGTTGATAGAAACTAGTGACCAACAATTGTTACTTTAGATGTGGTGTTGGTGGTGTCACTGAGTTTCATTGCTTCTTTTGGTTTTTTTTGTTGTGTAGTTATCTATTTCCTCTGTTTCCTTCGATGTAGTTGTTTCCTTTGGTTTGGAGTTTCCCTTCTAGTAACTTCTGTAGAGCTGGGTTACTATGTAGATATTGTTTAAATTTGGTTTTGTCTTGGAATATCTTGAATTCTCTGTCTATGTTGATTGAAAGTTTTGCTGGGTATAGTAGTCTGGGTTGAAATCTGTGGTCCCTTAAGGACTGTATGATTTCTTCTGGCTTTCATAGATTCTGTTGAGAAATCTTGTGTGATTCTGATAGGTCTATCTTCATATGTTACTTGGCCTTTTTCCCTTGCTGCTTTTAGAATTTTTTCTTTGTTTTGTAGGTTCAGTGTTTTGACTATGATGTGACCTGAAGAATTTCGTTTCTGGTCTAGTCTACTTGGTGTTCTGTAGGCCTCTTGTATGTTTATGGCCATCTCCTTCTTTAAGTTGGGAAAGTTTTCTTCTATAATTTTCTTGAAAATATTTTCCGGACCTTTGATCCTGATGTCTTCTTTTTCTTCTACTCCTATTATTCTTAAGTTTTGTCTTTTCATGGTGTCCTTGATTTCTTGGATGTTTTGTGTTTGGAACTTTTCTGATTTTATTTTTTCTTTGAGAGACGTGTCAATTTCCGCAAGTGTATCTATCTTCGGCTCCTGAGATTCTTTCTTCCGTCTCTTGTATTCTGTTGCTGATGCTTACCTTTGTGGTGCCTGATCTTTTCTCTATGTTCTCCAGCTCCTGGTTTTTCTCTATTTGTGTTTTCTTTATTGATTCTAATTCTGTTTTCATGTCTTGCACCATTTCATTCATCTGTTTGAATGTGGACTCCTGCTTTTCAATGATAGCTTCTATTTTTTTGTCTGTTTCTTCTCTATGTATCACTAATTGTGCCTCTACTTCTTTGGGTATAATTGCCTGTATTTCTATGAGAGCTTTGTTTATTTCTTTTTTATTTGCTTTCATTTGTGTGGACATTTCTTTGAGAGCTTTGTGCATTTCTTCTCTGTTTGCCTCAATTTTCGTGGTCATTTCTCTGAGAGCACGATTTGTTTCCTCTTGGTTAGTCTCGATTTCTTTGGTTATTTCTCTGAGGGCTTTGTTCATTTCATCTTAATGGGCCTCTAATAGCTGGAGAAACATAGTTTTGGGGTCCTTTTCTTGTATATCTAGTGAATTGAAGTGTCCATTATTTTGTGGGGTTGATGGTGAGGTCATTTTGTACTGATTTTTGTTGGGAGTGTTCTTATGTCTGCCTCTAGCCATCTGGTTATTTATAATTCTCACTGGTTGTTCCTGGAGATTGTAGTTTGGGCTATGATCCTCTCTTTCTGTTTTCTGGACTATTTTTTCAGGAAGATGAGAGAGGTTCACTGCTTTGGGAGTGTGCACTGTGTTTTCAGTTTTGCCTAAGTAAGGAATGTGATGCTGGCGCTATTCACGTGCTCTTTTAGCGGGGTGCAGTGTGCATGCATGGATTGTCTGACTATTGCAGTGGCCTGCAAGTCACTATTATGCAGTTCTGACTGAGTTCCAGGGATTGTTTGCCTGGATTACCCTGGTGGACCTGCAAGGCAGAGGCTTAAATGTTGGGGTCGCTATTGCAAGAATCCCTATGATGCCCACACTAGGGGTGTGGGTGGCAGGGATCTTGTCTGGTTGCTTCTGTGGAGAGGCCCTGGGTCTGGGGCAATCTCTCCCTAGAAGGCTCACTCACTCTCTTGCAGGACCAGTTGGAATGCACAGGGGTTCTCCTTGCTCACTACTCTCTGTTTTGGTCCTGCTGCGGAAGTGCACCGGTAGGCTAACAGTCAGCTCTGTGACACTGTGGCCGCAGAACTCGGTGTCCACCTTTCCTGTGTGCTGCCTCTTTGTCCTTTCCCTCTGCCAGGAGGGTTTATGTTGACTGGTCCCTGGGTGGCACCGGAAAGAGTTAGGATGAGTGTACTCAATCCCAGACCCCGGGCCCAGATCTCTCTGCTAGAAGCAGCCTCCCGGTAGAATCTATGTTTGCTTATCCCAAGAGAGTACCGGGTAGGGTTGAGTGTCCTCATATCCAGAGCTTGGGTTTCTCTGCTAGGGGCCACTGGGTGAGCTGGAGAGAAAGAGCTGTGTCCTTGGCAGGCTGCCTCTCTGTCCTTCCCCTCTGACCTTCCCCTCTGTTAGGGCAAGCTTATGGATGTGCTCTCAGGGGAGTGCCAGCAGGGGTTGGGGCTTCTTAGTCGGATCCTGAGCCTTGAGCCGGCATTTCTCTGCCAGGGGTCAGGGAGGGGGGTGGTGATAAAATTGCTGCTAGACCTTATTGCGCTGGACCCAGGATAATCTCAGGACGTGTAGAATGACCACAGTCCCAGATCCCGAGCTGTAGTTTGTTTGCTAGGAGCAGCAGGCAGCACTGGAGTTCTGGCACTGTGAAGCCGCTGTGTGCCTCTTTATCCTTCTGCTCTGCTGCGGCAGGGTTATGGCGGCGTTTGGGGGAGTTCCCGAAAGGATTGGGTTTTCTCAGCCCCGATCTTGGGTTGGGGTACAGACAATGTGGTCTGTGGCAGATTCTGCTGGACGCCTCCTGCCTCCTCCAAAGAGGGAGTAGGGATTTTGAGCTGGGCGTGCAGCTTCAATCTGTGGCGGGAGCTCAATTGTGATGGTGGCAGGTACCCGCAGTCAGGGATACCTTCCAGGAAAAGACTGGGTGACCCGTGACCAGTCTGGCAACTTTCCTTCCCTGTGGGTTTTTTTTTTTTTTTGCGACTGGGAGTCTCAGTCTCAGGCACCCTTGTGCCCACCCATCAGCCTGGGGAAGTGATCGGAACAAGCAGGCTTAAGGCACCAGCCTGGAGACCCAAAGCTCGTGTTAGCCGGGTTCTCTTCCGGGTTCTGGCTGGGCAGCCAAGAGTGGACCCGACCGATTCCCACACCGTGAGAGCCTTCCCTCACCTGGGAAACACTATAGCTGTTGTTTTAGGGCCCACAGTTCAGTCTCCTGGTCGCTGCACAGAGTGTGCTGTCCTGCTTCTCAGACATGGTGTTCTCCCGGTGCCTCTATCTTGGCCCCTCGGGTTCTACCTCTTGATTAGTTTCTTTAGATGTACAGATTGTAGTAGGTTTATCCTATAGTATATGTCTATATGAGTGAGTATATACCATGTGCGTTTTTCTTCTTCTGGGATAGCTCACGCAGGATGAGTTTTTCAAGGTCCACCATTTACCTGCAAATTTCATGATTTCCCTGTTTTTTTGTTTTTGTTTGTTTGTTTTGTTTTGTTTTTTATATTGCTGAATAATATTCCATTTTGTAGATGTACCACAATTTCTGTATCCTTTCTTCAGTTGAAGGGCATGTGAATTGTTTCCAGCTTCAGGCGATTACAAATAAAGCTGCTACAAACATAGTTGAGCAAATGTCCTTAATGTGTACTTAAGTGTCTTTTGAATATATGCCTAGGAGTGGTATGGCTGGATCTTGAGGAAGTGCTATTCCTAGTTGTCTGAGAAAGCACCAGATTGATTTCCAGAGTAGTTGTACAAGTTTACATTCCCACCAGCAGTGAAGGAAGGTTTCCCTTTCTCCACAACTTTTCCAGCATGTGTTGTCTCTTGAGGTTTTACCTTAGCCATTCTGATGGGTGTAAGGTGAAATCTCAGGGTCATTGTGATTTGCATTTCCCTGATGTCTATTGAAGTTGAACATTTATTTAAGTGTTTCTCTGCCATTCAATATTTTTCAACAGAGAATTCTCTGTTTAGCTCTGTACCCCATTTTTTAATTGGATTATTTAGTTTGCTGCTTTTCAACTTCTTTAGTTCTGATTGACCTGCTCTTTGATCACCTCCCACTGAGAGAGGAGCAGGCTTACCAGACCACAGAGGAAGAAAATGCAGCCACTTGTGATGAGATCTGATAGACTAAGATCAAAAGGAAGGAGAGGAAGACATCCCCTAACAGTGGACTTTGGGAGGGTTATGCATGGAAAAGAGGGAGGAAAGGTGGGATTGGGAGAGGAGTAGGGAGTGGTTTATGGGGGGATACAAAGTGAATAAAGTTAATAAATATTTTTTTTTAAAAAAGCTAGTCCTAGATCCACTTGGACTTTAGTTTTGTGCGGGGTTATAAATTTGGATCTATTTTTATTTTTCTGCATGTAGACATCCGGTTGGACCAGCACCATTTGTTGAAGATGCTGTCTTTTTTCCATTGAACGGTTTTGGCTTCTTTGTCAAAAATCGAGTATTCATAGGTGTGTGGGTTTATTTCTGGGTCTTATATTCGGTACTATTGATACTCCTTTTTATTTCTATGCCAATACTATGCAGTTTTTCTTACTATTGCTCTGTAGTACAGCTTGAGATCAGGGATGGAGATACCTCCAGGTGATCTATTGTTGTACAGGATTGTTTTGGAGATTCTGGGTTTTTTGTTTCTCCATATGAAGCTGAGAATCTTTTTTTCAAGGTCTGTAAAGAATTGAGTTGGTATTTTGATGGGAATCACATTGAATCTGTAGATAAGACCTCAACATAAAACCAGATACACTAAATCTGTTAGAAGAAAAAGTGGGGAACAGCCTAGAACACATTGGCACAGGAGACAACTTCCTGAACAGAAAAAACACCAACAGCACAGTCACTAAGTGCAACAATCAATAAATGGGACCTCATGAAACTGAAAAGCCTCTATAAAGCAATGGACACTGTCATCAAAACAAAATGACTGTCTACAGATTTTGAAAAAATCTTGACTAACCCTTTATCTGACAGAGGACTAATATCCAGTATATACAAAGAACTACACCTAGCTGTTATTTACTCCCACACAGTTCAGGTAGCCCTGAAAGAATGTAGACTACAGTCAGGATGTTTCTTCCAACACAATTAGTCATCAAGACAACTATGCACAGACATGTCCATTGCTAAACTTGATCCATATTAGGCCTTAGACTCTTTTCCCAGGTAATTTTAGATTGTGTCAAATCGACAAAAACTAACCAACACAGCCAGATACAGTTACATTAAAACCTGTTATAATTTACCTCTAAAATGACCTAGATTTTGAGTGTGTGGAAGCCATATGTTTTGACAAAAACATACTTTGCAGCGTGGTTAAAAGATTTAACATGTATATTGCATCAATCAGTTTTTGTTGTGAGAACACTTACAGTTTTAGCTCTTTTATGGTATGCAGCTTTAGGCAGACTAGATTCCATACTAATTCCATACAAATTCCTTTAATGCTTGGCTTATTTGACTTAACTTCCTGCAATTTCTTCAATATTGTAGAAAATGATAGAATTCCTCTTATTTTTAAAGGATAAAAATAGCCATTTAAGTATATAGACGTCATTTCATTTAAATGTCCTTCTAATTAAAGCATCTAGATTGATCTCATCCCATGCCTATTTCTGAGTGAGGCTGAAGTTACAGAACTCAGTAACATTCTCTTAATCATACTTGAACTTATTTACATGTTTTTCAAACTGCTCACACAGTTTTGATACTTTTGTTCTTATTTTTTAAAGTTTAAAATAGATCATGTGGGTCTCATGTGCTTCATCCTTCTGTTTGGATTCAGATATATACATATTTATATAGTCAGCATAGAAGCAAAATATAGCAATTAACCATACATTATCCAAAGCATACTTACTTCACTTTCAAGGACTCACATGAATTACAGTGACAGGATGGATGAACAACTTATATACAACTTAAAACCAAAATATAGCAGGAGAGCTTACATTTAGAAATAAAATATTGCCTAAAACCAAGTCTTGAAGTATAAGTGGGGAGATGATCCTTTACAAATATGGATGAACTGTAGCTACCTTCCACAGATAGAGCACATGCAGTCAATGTCCCCCAGCATGAATGACCTTCTGTTACTTCATGTCATCATAACCCAGATAACTTAGTATTCTTTGCAGAACACACTGTTGGGGAAAAAGAATGGTTTATTGAAGAATGGCTGAGACCATTTCCTCTATCTTTCTTCTTTGATGCTCTCTGGTTTTTGTTATCTCAAATATACAGTCTCTGTCTGCCATAGACACTCATTCTTTTTCCACTGTATGGCAATGGATATCTGTATTTCTTGTTTTGACTTTTTGACAGCAAGGAATTGTAATAAAGAATACCTTTAAATGATAATTAGGATACTTTGTTTAATGCTAACAACCTCAAACATCTAAGGCAAATTTCAAATAATTATTCTATATGAAATAATATCTTACTCCTTTTTTTTGAATTTTATTTTTTTCTTATCAGTTACATTTTATTAACTCTGTAGCCCAGCTGTGTCCCGATCCCTCATTCCCTCCCAGTCCCTCCCTCCCTCCCTCATCTCCACCGTGCCCCTTGCCAGGTCCACTGATAGGGGGGACCTCCTCCCCATTCATCTGATCCTGTTTAATCAGGTATCTTCAGGACTGGCTGCAAAGCTCTCCTCTGTAGCCTAACAGGACTGCTCCTCCCTTGGGGGGTGGGTAGGTCAAAGAGCCAGTCATTGAGTTCCTGTTAGAAATAGTCCTTGTTCCCCTCACTATGGGAAACCAATTGGTTACTGAGCTACCACAGGCTACATCTGAGCAGAAGTTCTAGGTTACATTCATACATGGTCCTTGGTTGCATGTCAGTCTCAGAAAAGACCCTGTGCCCAGATATATTTTGTCCTTGTGGAGCTCCTATCCTTTCCTCATCAGACTAACTCCTCTTCTTTCTTATGATTCCCTGTACTCTGCCAAAGGTTTGGTCATGAGTCTTTGCTTTGAAAACACTGCTAGTTAGAGTCTTTCCAATGTACTCAGTAGACTCCTGTCATACTTTCAATGCACATCCCATCTGTCTTTCAAAATGAGGATTGATCATCTTACCCCATGTCCACTCTCTTGATTATCTTTTTTAGGTGTATAGATTTCATTATGTTTATCATATCTTATAGGTCTATATAAGTGAGTATATACCGTGTTTGTCTTTCTCCTTCTGGGATATTTCACTCAGGATGATCTTTTCTAGATCCCACCATTTGCCTGTAAATTTCATCATTTCCTCCTTTTTGATTGCTGAGTAGTATTCCATTGTGTAAAAAAACCACAGTTTCTGTACCCATTCCTCCGTTGATGGACATCTGGGTTGTTTCCAGGTTCTGGCTATTACAAATAAAGCTGCTATAAACATGGTTGAGCAAATATCCCTTTTGTGTAGTTGAGCAAACTTTGGGTATATACCTAGCAGTGGTATAGCTGGGTCTTGAGGAAGCACTATTCCTAATTGTCTTAGAAAGCGCCAGATCGGGGGCTGGAGAGATGGCTCAGTGGTTAGGAGCACTGGCTTCTTTTTCCAGAGGTCCCGAGTTCAATTCCCAGCAACCACATGGTGGCTCCCAGCCATCTGTAACATGATCTGAAACACTCTTCTGGCATCCAGGCATATATGCAGATAGACTGCCCATAAATGTCAAATAAATAAATATCTTTCTTCTATGCCACATTTCTGTGTGCTTCAAAATAGGCAGGGAGTGTTTCCTGAGGGAGTGAGTTTTCATATTGACTAGGAAGTTAATTTTGTATCTTTTATACACTATTTAATATTTTATGACAGTAATATAATGTTGTTTCTCAATTCAGAAAATTCAAGGTACTTGTAAAATCATAATTGATTGTAATAAGGGCTTTCTTTTTGAAAAACACAATAAATTTCTTATCTGTCAAATTACTTCTTTTTCCTCAGGCAATTTAGTCATTAACTTCTCATTTTCAATCATGAATTTTTTATGTTTTTACTTTCTCATCAACTAAGGTAAAAGGCAGTATTCATTTTCTTACAGGATTTCATGTCTCATATTATACATTTGACTTTTAATAAAATATCTTATTTGTATCACAAATGTACATGAGCAGCCATGGTTCTAAAACAGATGAAAAGAAAATGATTCAACTGCAAAGAAGGAAGGTTTACATGCATTTTATATAAAAACCGAAGTAAAGAAAGAAGTGCTAGCAAAGGGCAGTGGAATTAATAAGTAAAAACCCCTTTCTACTCTAGAGTATTATGACTGATAAACTACATGATGTACCATAATCGCTCATATTCATTCTGTGAGTTCAGACAATTTACCATGCATAATAGTTTATTTTTCACACTTTTGGAAATTTGTTTTTATTCTTTATGCTTCTTTCATTTGAAAAACCTTCTTTTCCTCTTCTCTTTTCTGGCACCCCATATAAGTTAGAATAATGAACTATGTCTCTATCAAAGATTTCCTTCTGTCTCCATTATGCATTTATGCTATTTATATCATTAAAGAAATTTTAGCTCTTTTTTTATAACTCTAAATAATGCTTCATTATCTGGCTGCACTTAAAATGTATTCTGTACAATCCAGTAGTTGAATATTTATTTCTCCATAAAACCTGAGCAGGTGTATTTGTAGACTTATTTATTCTTCTGAAAACTTAGAAGAAATCAAGATTCCTTTCTGAGGCATAATAATAATAACCATAAGTAATTTGGGGATATATTACAACATATGCTCATTAATATACTGTGAAAAATTTTATCATGTAGATGTATTCAATGGAAGTTAATTTGTTTGGGTGATGTGTTTTGTTATATTGGGATCAAAATTTAGCATAACTTATGCTCATGGGTGACTGCAAGTTTAGTTAATTGCAATCTTTGAGGACATTTCATATATTGAAGTATATTTTCACAATTACACTTACTGCCTAGCATGAACAAACATTTATAAGTTCTCATAATTGTTTTCACTGGACTTGGAGTCTGGATTGCTATTATAGGGCATTCTCAGTTTTTTCTTCTACACTGACTCACTGTTTTAGTTACTGCTTTTTCACTGATATCATGGAAGACCTCAGATCATCACTTTCTCTCTGCCTCACTCTTTTATTACATTAATTACTGTTTATTTGCTTTATATCCCTGCTGTAGTTCCCTCCCTCATTCCCTCCTTCCCTCATCTCCTCCCATGCCCCTCTCCAAGTCCACTGATAGGGAATGTCCTCCTCCCCTTCCATCTGACTCTAGCTTATCAGGTCTCATCAAGACTGGCTGCATTGTCTTCTCTGTGGCCTGTTAAGGCAGCTCCCCACTCAGAGGGAGTGAGCAAGGAACAAGAAATCAGTTCATATCAGAGACAGTTTATGTTCCCCTTACTAGTGTACCCACTTGGATACTGAGCTGCCATGACCTACATCTGTGCAGAGTTCTAGGTTATCTCCCTGCATAGTCCTTGGTTGAAATATCAGTCTAAGAAAAGACCCCTGTGCCCAGATTTCTTGGTTCTTTTGCTCTGCTTGTGAAGGTCCTGTCACCTGCAGGCTTTTCTATCTCCCCCTTCTTTTGTAAGATTTCCTGTACTCTGCCCAAAGCTTGGTTCTGAGTCTCAGCATCCGCTTTGATACACTGCTGGGTAGAATCTTTCCGAGACCCTCTGTGGCAGAGTCCTGTTCTGTTTCCTGTTCTCCCCCTCTTCCAAGGTCCTTCCCATTTGCCTTTCTGAGTGAGGGTTGATTATCTTACCAGGGTCCTCCTTCTTGCTTAGCTTATTTAGGTATACAGATCATAGTAAGTTTTTCCTGTGTTATATGTCTACTAGCCATCTATAAGTGAGTATATGCCAGGTGTGTCATTCTGTTTCTGGGATACCTCATTCAGGATGATCTTTTCTAGTTCCTACCATTTGCCTGCAAATTCCTGATTTCCTTGTTTTTAATTGCTGACTTATATTCCATAGTGTAAATGTACCACAATTTCTGTATCAATTCCTCAGTTGAGAGACAACTGGGTAGTTTCCAGATTCTTGCTATTATGAATAAAGCTGCTACAAACATGGTTGAACAAATGTCTTTGTTGTAACTGAAAAACTTCTATAAGGCAATGGACACTGTCATCAGAACAAAAGGATAGCCTACAGACTGTGAAAGAATCTTAACCAACTCTATGTCTGACAGAGGGCTGATATCCAGAATATATAAAAAACAAAAGAGTTAACCTTTAAAAAAAAGCACAAATCAAGTAATCCAATTAAAAAATGGGGTACAGAGCTAGAGAGAAAATTCTCTGTAGAGGAATATAGAATGGAGAGAAACATTTAAAGAAATGCTCCATGCCATCAGTCATCAGTTAAATGCAAATCAAAACAACCCTGAGATTTCACCTTACACCCATCAGAATACCTAAGATCAAAAACTCAAGTGACAATACATGCTGGAGAGGATGTGGAGAAAGGGGAATCCTTCTCCATTGCTGGTAGGAATATAAATTTATACAATCACTTTGGAAACCAGTCTGGTATTTTCTCAGACAATTAGAAGTACTGTTACCTGAAGATCCAGCTGTACTACTCCTAGGCCTATACCCAAAATATCCTCACTCACTTTTTACCATTTCCTGAAATGCTCTCTTTTTTACCATATTCAATGAGTTTCAGGATGGTCTTATTTTAATGGGTTTTTTTTTCAGAAAATATTGAAATAGAAAACAAATCATAATCTCACTTAAATAGGAGTCCCCTCATACTTCTTTTTTTGTGTAAAATATTGGAGTGTTTATTTTTATACTTTACACATAGTCATGGTATAAAGATGTCACAGTCTAAACTGTATTCCAATAATTTTCTAATTTGCCTGTTGTAGAGGAATTTTAATACAGCAACATCACTACTCAGGCAAGGGATCACAAGAAATGACCTAAGCCTAGGTCTGGAACACAGACTCTCCTTTAGGCACACCTTTAATCCTCACTGAAATAAACATCCTTAACCCACACAACCTTCATCCCTCAGGCTGGAATTTAATGCAGTACTTCAATCTCAAACAATGACACATGTCCTAATTAAGGGACAGACAAACTGACAAATCAGTGAAAGATTTGACAGAATGATTCAGAAATAGGATATGCTCAACTCTCATGAAAACAGACAGGAAAGGGAAATTACTTAAGAGCAGCACATAGAGAGAACAGGTAGGTAATAGAGATAGCATAGTAGAATATGGGTATAAAATAAACTTTGGTACAGTTTGGTGCAATTATGTCCAATTGAATCCCTGCAGTTCAGTTCAGTTCACTGAACTCAGAGACAGTTTTTTTTTCCCCAAATACAGCAATTTAGAGAGTAGCATAGAGAAGTCAGTATGAATCAGTCACCTTGAAGAGGAGTTTTGAGCCAGTATAGCTGAAACAGGCAGACCGAGCTTAAAACAAACAAAAAATAAATAATCAGTAGTAAGTCTCAGGGCTGAAAAAATTCTAGGTCTAGGTTAGCAGATGGAGCCTGGAAATAAATGACTTCAAAGTCCAGACTTGCAGAAGATTAGATTGTATGAAGGCCAGAAGATCCAATGCCTAAGCCTAGTGATGTTTAGATAGAAATTCTCTGGTTTGAGCCCATACTGTGTTATTTTTTAATTTATTTTTTTATTATTTGAACTTTATTCACTTTGTATCCACCCTGCGGTTCCCTCCCTCCTTCCATCCCAATCCCACCCTTCCTCCTCCCTTTGCATGCATGACCCTCTCCAAGTCCACTGATAGGGGAGGACTTCTTTTCCTACTTTCATTCTTCTGAAACATCATCTTCTAGTATTGGACCTTTGACATTGACATTTCTGCATGTTGAGGCTTGAGATTCAAATAAGGATGTATGAAACAGGAATGCTCTGCTTTCCAGGACTGGATTTGGATTGTCTCCACACCATTACATTTTTCAGACCTCTGGTTTCCAGGAACCAGATGACTGGACTCCACTGCTCAGCCATTATTATCATAGAAGCCAATCTTTAAAATTTCCAGAATTTTTCAAAATAATAATTACAACTGTAAATATATTATTTTACTTTTATTTAGATTTATTCTTCAAATGGGTTAATATTCAGGGCTTAGTCCATTACTGATTCCAGATTGCTTGCCTTTGGGAAGGGATGGGCCTTTAACTAAATATGGTACAAATGGAAAACTTTTAGTCTTGTGGGTGGTGGCTATTTTCTGGATTCTACAACACAAACAGATTGTTAAATCACATGCTTCTATTGTGATGTACTACCTATGCAAAGGCTCAAAAGCAATGGGCTATCCAGCTGTGGAAGAAGGCTTACAAAACTATAGGCCAAAATGAGTTTTTCTAAGTTAATTAGCTTACCATTAATTACCATAATTAACTTTCTAAGTTAATTAGCTTACAATGTTTGTTCAAACATTGTTTTATACTACTAATAAAGCACAGAACAATTTATTATTTACAGGTCTTTCATCTACTCCTTTTTATTTTTTTATTTTTGATATTGTAATTTAACATCAACATTTCACCATTTTCCTCCATCTACTCAAACATCACATGTATTTCTCCTTGCTATCCTTAAAAATTATGTCTTCTGTTTTTTTTGTTATCTGTATATACATATATACATGAACATATACACATATATCCCTAAATGTAACTGTTGAAATGCAACCTTCAGTGACATAAAACTATACTAAAACAAGTATTGAAAATATGAATATATCTGAATATTAAGGAGATCTTCATATTATATAATCATTAACTTTCAGCAGATCCAGTGGAATGTCCTCATTGTCTGATACTTTATTTCCAAATCCTGACATCAGCGGCATCAATTTGCAGAGATTCACATGTGGACATGGCCCTGATACATTGCCTATGTACCCTCTCCTCAGTGTGTTCTGACATTACTGGTCAGTCTAATATTAGGAAGCACTTCTGTACAAGTCTTTCTTGCTCTCTAAGTGTAGCTCAAGGTTTGTAGCAGCTTTCTAATGGTCACTTAGGTCTCTATATTTCATTACCTTATTGTAAGTTCTTTTTTTTTTTCTTTTTTTTATTTTATTTTTCTTTTTAGTTACATTTTGTTAACTCTGTGTCCCAGCTGTATCCCGCTCCCTCATTCCCTCCCCAACCCCACACTCCCTCCCTGGTCTCCTCCCTGCCCCTTTCCAAGTCCCCTGATAGGGGAGGACCTCCTCCCCTTTCATCTGACCCTGTTTTATCAGGTAACTTCAGGGCTGGCTGCAAAGTCCTCCTCTGTGGCCTAACAGACTGCTCCTCCCCTGGGGGGGGTGTTAAACAGCCTGCCCTTGAGATCCTGTTAGAAATAGTCGATGTTCCCCTTACTTTGGAAAACTATTTGGTTACTGAGCTACCACAGGCCACATCCGAGCAGAAGTTCTAGGATATATCCATAGATGGTCCTTGGTTGAGTGTCAGTCTCAGAAAAGACCCTGTGCCCAGATATATTTGGTCCTTGTAGAGCTCCTATCCTTTCCATATCATACTAACTTCCCTTTGAAATAACTGATAATCCTAAAATTCTTATAGTGGCATCATAATAAAATGTTTTATTTGTAGTGGACTCTGGATGAATGCTTTGTAATGAACCTTTCTCTCTCAACTGTATTTGACAGCCCTACTTAGTCTGATAAAAGGTTTAATATGGTGGAAGTTTATTTATTTGTTAAACAATATCATCTTTTACATTTATTTATTTATTTATTTATTTATTTATTTATTATTTAAAGGGATTGGCTCTCTCCTAAGGCATGGATCTCAGGTTGGGACAGTCACTGGTTGGACATTCCTTAAACCTCTGCTCCCTCTTTTCCCTGCCCTTCTTATGGGAAAGACAAGTTTGAGGTCAAGGTTTTTGTGAATGATTTGGTGTTCCTCATTCTCTACTAAGAGTCCTACCTGGCTAGAAATGATCACTTCTGTCTCCATGTCGCCCTTTCCTGCTGGCACTGCTAGGAGTCTCAGCTAGTCCAGGAGCCTAACCTGTTGTTAAGTCTCAAGCTTGTCTCAGAGTTATTCACTTCCTTGTTCTTCCTTTTCTCTCTCAACCCTCTCGTCTCCTGCCACTGCTCTCCCCATACCTGATCCCCACTCTCATTTTCCTTTCCACACCATCTCCAGCCCATTACCTTCTCTTCACCCACTTCTCTCTATTCTATTTCCCCTTCTCAATGAGATTCAAGCAGCCTCTTTGACTCTCCTTGCCGCTTCTTTTCTTTGAGTCTATGAATTGTAATATGGTTATCCTGAACTGTATGGCTAATATGCACTTATAAGTGAGCTCATACCATATGTGTCTTTCTGTTTCTGGGTTATCTCACTCAGGATGATTTTTTTCTAGTTCCATCCATTTACGTGGAAATTTCATGATGTCCTTGTATTTAATAGCAGAGTAGTATTCCATTGAGTAAATGTACCATTTTTTAATTCATTTTTCAGTTGAGTGCTGTTTCCAGTTTCTGGATATTGTGAATAAAGCTGTTATGAACATAAGTGAGCAAATGTCTATGTGGTGAGGTAGAACATTTTGGGGCTTATGCCCAGTAGTACAGCTGGGTCCTGATGTAGAACTATTCCAATCTCTGAGAAGTGACAGATTGATTTCCAACAAACCAAATAATCCAATTAAAATAGGGTAGAGAGGTTAACAGAATTTCCAACAGAGGAATCGCTAATGGAAGAGAAACACTTTAGAAAAAAATGTTTAATGCCTTTGTCATCAGAGAAATGTAAATCAAAATCATTCTGGAAGAGTGGTGGAAGAGAGGGCACAAGATGGGAACCTACTATAGAGGGTCCTCCGAAAGGCTCCACCCAACAGGGGATCAAAGCAGATCCTGAGACTTATAGCAAAACTTTGGGCAGAGCACAGGAAGTCTTCTGGAAGAAGAGGTATGGGGGGATATAAGGACATGGAGAGGACAGCAACCCTATGAGGAGACCAATAAAGCTAAAAAGTTTGAGCCCAGGGTCTCCTGCAGAGACTAATAAACCAAGGAGGACCATGCATGGAGAGGAACTAGACCCTCTGTTCATGTATAGACAATGGCAGCTCAGTCTCCATGTGGGCCTGAGTAAGAGGATCAGAGGCTGCCTCTTTCATGAACTTGATTGCCTGCTCTTTGATCACTTGCCCTTGGCAATGCAGCTTTACCAGGCCACAGAGGAAAAGGATCCAGGCAGTCCTGATGAGACTTGAAAAGCTATGAGCAGATGGCAAAGGTGAAAAACTCCCCCTTTCAGGGACTAAGGGTAGTAGGTAGGGGGGAAGAGAGAGGAAAGGTTTGACTGGGAGGAGTTGTGGGAGGAGGCTTGCACTGGAATATATAATGAATAAATTGTGAAAAACAACAAAACTAAAAAAAATTAAAACAAAACAAATTGACAACATTTTCAAAATGTGCTTTTTGTTTGACTCCTGGCTTTTTATTTTATAAGCTCAGTATATATGAACTTCTCACTTTCACTTACATGACAGATGACCTTCACTTTGTAGACAAATGAAGGGTTTGTTTTCTTTCCTCTGATTTTGAAATTAATGGATTCATTTTAAATGAAAGGGCTAAGGGTATAGTTGAGTATCAGAGAGATTTCTTAGCTTCTGTTAAACTCCAGATTTAAATCTCCTGAACCTCAAATAAAATACAAGTTGTCACGGTGACTTGAGACAATTATTTTCAACTTATTTCATTTAATTACATTTTGAAATAAGCATCTCACAAAAATCACATTGTCTTTGCTTGTTATTTTACATAAAATGTCACTTAATTTTCACAACTCTCAGGAGTTTTTGCTAAAATAACTGTCATTTCTGAAATGAGAAAAATCAGCCTGAAGGAATTTGTTCAAAATTGCATAGTTATGACTCAGTAAAAGAACATTTTTTTTGATGCTTACAGTTTTAACTTATGATATTTCAGTCAACAAAGATTTGGTGGAGCTAAAAAACATATAGATAGATATTTGAATTTATATTACTAACATTTCCACAGGATAATAATCTGTTGTATTAGAAAAGTTGAACTTAGCCGGATACAGTTGTACATGCCTGTGATCCCAGGACTGGGGGAGGCAGAGGAATGTGGATCTCTGGGAGGTGGAGGCCATACTGGTTTCCAAATGGCCAAGACTACATGGAGAAACCCTGTCTTGGAAAAACAGAAAACAAAAACAAAACAAAACAAGAAAATAGTTGAACATTTGAATTTAATCTAGAATACAATATTTATATTCTATGGAATTTATTTGTACTGAAATTTCATTTGTTGTGTTTGAACTAAGGTCTATTGTACATCTTTTCTGGAAACCTGAAAAATGCTATTAATTAATGGCCATGATTCATCCTTTCTTATTGATATCTTAGCTTACAATTTAGAAAGTGACACTATAATTGAAATAATGACACTATAAATGAAATAATTATGAATAAAAATGGAAAGGGGGAAACAAAACTCAGAACACACATGAACTATGAATGTAAAGGAATTATTGAAAACAAAATTTAAAATTTATTTACTATTAGCATTCAGAAACAATATTGTTAATTCTTGACTTCTTCAAAGTATGTGATGAATTATAAAGGTAAGAAGACCTGTTGCATTCCTACACTGAATTTACTAGTTCATTCTTATTTTTATTTCATTTCTACTGTTTTGTTATTTTGGACAACCACAATTCAATATGAGTATTTTTATTTCATTTCTACTGTTTTGTTATTTTGGACAACCACAATTCAATATGATTAAGTGGATATTTCTTTTTTATTTTAATTTTTTGTGAATTTCATAATTTGCTATATTTACATAATTTTTGACTTCCTCTTCCCCATGGCAATTCCTTGTTTTATCCTCCACTCACCCTCAAATTTTTATCTTTTTCCTTAATTACATATATGAACATGTCCAAATGATGCTTCCTTGATGGTGGTCCCAAGCAGAAAAATAAGGATGTATAGGAGTCACCCAAGTGTTAGCTATGGAAGGATGGTTTAGCTCATATACTGTATGACACTTCAGACTTTCAAAAACATGACCTAGAAATAAGAGGACATTTTTTAACAGGTAAAAGGTTTTATTTGAAAAATTAAGACGATTTTCATTAATATATCTAGCACATTAGAGTATATGTTATCTTCTTTTATTTTCTGGATCATCTCAAAAGTTTTTCTCAATAATATTTTATTTTTAGTGCTTTTTTCATGAAGTATGTATTGATCAAATACTTTCCTATTCTCTAACTCTTCCCAGATGCTTCACACATCACTAACCACCCAAATTTACGTTCTTGATTTATGAGAAAAATAACACAGAAGTAAAAATAAATGAACAAATAATCAACCTATAAACCAACCAATCATCTAAACAAAACAACAGCACAATTTTTCGACCAAATCTTGCCAAAATCAAGGACACACAAAAAGCACGGAACTTATTTTGTGTAGGCCAATACTCCTCAACAAGCAGCTTCCCCAGGAGTGTGGTTGATCCTCCCTGTGTCACACCATCCTACCAAACTGGTTTCCATCTACCGTCAGGCATCAACTGCACTGCTTTCTTAGTTAGGTGTAGATATTTGTGCCGGATTTGCAGTCTGTCAGTCTCTATGCTCGTGTTCCGTGTGTCTTGAACTTGTGCAGGTCTTTTCAATGCTGTCAGTCTTTCTAAGATCATACGTGCATCATTACTGTTGTGTCTGTATGAAGCTGTCTTCATTTAGTCATCAATAACCTGTCTCTTAATTCTTTCCTCCTGTTTGCCATGTGTTGCCATAGTCCCAAATTTTGTAATTCTGTAATGAAGTCCTAAATTCATTCTGTGTTTCTGTTTTATACTTTTATATTTAATTCTAGAAATTTAATTAAAAAATAGGAATTAGGGAATTTTATTATAGAACCCAATTAGGCAACAATAAAAAAAATAAAGAAATATGTTATTCTCTATTTTGTATTGGTTATAAAAACAGGTATTTGATATAACAATAGCCTGTTAATATATCTGTGGCTCTGATTTTACCTCAAACAGCTAACAGTGGAGTGACATGGAGTACATCTAACACACACATACACACACACACACATACATGTACCTACATGTGTACATATATGTATGTATATATGTGTATATATGTATATAATAGATACATACACATCTACATATACACAAAAATTAAATTGAATGGAGAATAAAGATACCTTGAAGAATCACATTTTAAAAGGTAGCTTTGATTGTGTCAGATTGACTAAACTGAAAATACCATCTAGAGACCAATTTAAACTAAAAATAATGTTGAGTCACCAAGTTGCCAGCCTACTTTGTAATTTGTCTACAGTACCATTACACAATTTCATAACATGAGAGAAAAGAACCACACTGAGGTAACACAGGCCACCTCTACCTGAGGAAAAAGCACATTCAACAAAGAAATCTAATAAGCTTTCTGTTTATGAAATAATTGAAGGAATGATATGAGTATGAACAAACCACAATTTATACATAGTAAACTCGGATGCAGCAGCATTCGTAAAGTGACCAAAGAAAAATCATTAGGTGATGTCATAAAATTCTTTTAACCCATAAAATGATACTATGTTATTTCTATACACTCCTTTAATTCTCTGTGTTTTATGGAATAGGATTCTTTCATGATACCGTATAGATTTAGATTTAATATCTGTAAAATTTTATTTTCTGCTGTTTGTAAACATTGTTTTCCACATTTGAATAACCAGTGTTACTAAGGCAAAATACCCTGATATTAATGGGAAATCATTCAGAACACAAGGAACAGTCTTTTTCTGGTCAGCATAAATCTTTGTGCTTTCTTATAATATTATGAGGTAGGTATTTTAAGATCTATTAAACAATATACATTGTTTTCTTTATATTATATTTTTCTCAATGTTTCCAGAATTATGTGTACAATGGCCCATTTGAACTGCAGAAAATTATAGGAAGGTTATTTTGGTAAAAAGTTGTTTGTCTTCAGGTATTATTCATTACCCCTCATACATATGTCTTATATACTTAGTTACTAAATAATATAATATAAACTTAAGTCCAAAAACTTAGTTGTTACACAGTAAACCCTTGGTCACTCTTTCTGTAACATTACTATGAACTCTGAAGTCAGCTTTTTACTAAGTATTAAAAGAGAAGAAATCATTAATTATACTGATTTTATCATTTTAGTTAGTGATAAATTTTAATATCATCAATAGATAACATCCAAAATGCATTACTAATGTATCAGAGAAATCCATTAACAGTTTTGTCAAGCACATTCTTCATAAGTACTTATGACAACAGCATCAGCCAGAATTGTCTTAGACAATAAATTCATGGTAGTTGGTTTAATAATCTGCACATTTTACTTAAATTTATTACTCTGTTGAGGTAAACCCTTTACTCCACCTTCAGTGTGGTAACCAGGTGTTTGGAAACAATTTGTCTCAGCTATATTTGAATTGCAACTTTCTCTTTTCTACACCCTGTATGTGACTAGCTCATGTTACTATATAAAACATATTTTCATATCCTGACACATTTTTCCAACTATAATTCTTTAATTCTAAGAAACCTGTTTACTGAATTTGGGGAAATGATAGTTTAAATTTATTGTGTGTGTACATTACGTTTCTCAGGCAGAAATGTCAGAATATCTTCCAGCTTATTTTCTCAGTAAGTCCATTATCAACACTTTCTATCATGAAAGCCAAATTGCTAATTCAACATGCCTTCATTTCTTCTCTCTGTCATCAATACAGGTGTCCAATCCTTTTTCTCAAAGTTTTATGAAAATACAAGTTACATATGACTACTTCCTGAGACTCAACTTTTTTATGGCAGAAGAGCTAAATCTTACAAATAATATTTATAAGATTATATTCCATAAAAATCTCTAGATGTCAAAATAGTAATTGCATTATTATTGTCAAATCATAAATTAAATGAGCAAAATCCATTGCCTAAAATATCTTCATAATTACCAAGATATCTGGGCTGCTGAGATGGTTCAGCTTGTATCCCACTTGCTTCCAAGACAGATGATATAAGTTCAATCCTCAGAATGCACATTGAAATAGGGGGGAAAAAAAACCCTTCTGGATATTGTACTTTAAAATCTACATGAGAGTGTTGGTACAGATATTCATAGACACACACTCAAACTAAATAAGCATTATAAATCATTAAAGTGTTTCACTGTTTGTTGATTTTATGAGACATGCTAAGAATGCTAACATGTTTTGTTGTTGTTCCCAGTCCTGCTGGGTACACAGACAGTAACACCAAGAACTTACTATTCAAACAGCTTAGCCAGATCCACAAATGCCAGATTTACTGATAGACTCTAGTTTCTTTTTTTATTTTTTTTCAAATTTTTTCTTATTAGTTACATTTTGTTAACTCTGTATCTCAGCTGTGTCCAGCTCCCTCATTCCCTCCCAATCCCACCCTCCCTCCCTGGTCTCCTCCCTGCCCCTTTCCAAGTCCACTGATAGGGGAGGACCTTCTCCCCTTTCATCTGACCCTGTTTTATCAGGTATCTTCAGGACTGGCTGCAAAGTCCTCCTCTGTGGCCTAACAGGACTCTAGTTTCTAAAAGACAAGAGCAATAAAGATTTGAGTTCTTGTGGGTTATTTCCTTTCTACCTTAGCAGGTCTATTGTTTGTACATATATACTATATGTAAATGTTTAACAACAATTCATGGAAAAAAGCCATCATTTTAAAAGACAGTAATAAAGTAAATAGGAAGCCTTTGAGGGAGACTGGAAATGGATAAGATTTTATTGTATTATAATATGAAAAAAGTTAACATAAAACTAAAAATGATAGTATGGAGGGCCAGTAAACATTGACATTTGGCTTGTACATGCTCATATACTCAACATATGCACCTACAGAAACATATGGACTTGTCAACATGAAAAGATATAGCCCAAATACAGTGAAATAGGTGAACATACTGGATAACACACACACGCAGCACACACACACACAGTTGTAGAAAAGTTCACTAAAATTCATCTCAACAGTGTTTTACTTAGTAAAAGCGACAAATGTAAAATAAATTAATACAATTATTTTAATATTTTCAACTTTCATATCAAGGAAAATAATGGAAAATGAATATGTGATAATTATCAAGTGTCAAATTGATGAGTTCTTGCTGATCACATGGCAGCTGGCTTTAGACCTAATGATGGAAAAAGATATTAATTATATTAATGATGTGGGCAGACTCCTTCACCATGTACAGCACTGCCTGGTTCTAGGAACCTGTCCTTTATATAAAGAGACAGAGAACTAAGCAGAAACAATCGTTGCTTTCTACTCTCTAACCATAATACAATATGATGTATTATAACAGAACTCTGAGAAAAAAATAAATACTTTCTCCATTAAGTTGTTTTTGAGAGAATATTTATCAAAGCAGTAGGAAAGGAAACTAAGTTAAGTGCCCACCTCTCAATGCTGGTTTTTTTTTTTTTTTTTTTTTTTTGATAAAAGAAAGGTTTATTTATTTATTTTTTTTACTGAAAAAAGTAATGTTTGGGATAATATTGTTCTGAAAAAAAGGGAGAACATAGTAAAGTGCATATCAAAATTGAAACATCTTAGAAGTAACAGATATTTTAGTGTTCCTACAGAGGAAATATTTTTCTACCACATTCTGTGTTGTCCTTGTCAATAAAATGCCTCTCCCTTTCCTGTGGATGAAGGAAATGATAAGGCTATATAATAAAACTTCTAAGACATAAGAATTAATCAGTTTCCCATATCCCCTTGTACAGAGTTCAGGTAAATAAAACCGCACTGTGTATCACTTACATTTTACCACTGTAAGTGATTCACAGTTGGCTGTTTGTATACAGATTACCCCCTTGAGACTACTAAGATTTTCAGTAATCTGGTTTTTTAGTATATTCTATCACACAACAGCTATGACAAAACATGTTACTCCATACATGTTTTCATTTTCTACTTCCATTTTGTCCACCGTGGAAAACAGAGCTACTTTTTCATCTTGTAGAGAAATTGTGAAATTCACACAAACATTTTCACACAAATACTTAACACTTTTTCTACAGTCAGAGGCATTTTATTGTGAGGAATTTCATTGTAACACTGCCAACTTGTTACATATCTGTGACATATTTTTTTCTTTTTTTTTTAATTTTATTTTTTTCTTACCACTTACATTTTTCTTTATTTTATTTTTCTTTTTAGTTACATTTTGTTAACTCTGTGTCCCAGCTGTATCCCGCTCCCTCATTCCCTCCCCATCCCCACACTCCCTCCCTGGTCTCCTCCCTGCCCCTTTCCAAGTCCACTGATAGGGGAGGACCTCCTCCCCTTTCATCTGACCCTGTTTTATCAGGTATCTTCAGGGCTGGCTGCAAAGTCCTCTTCTGTGGCCTAACAGACTGCTCCTCCCCTGGGGGGGGGGGTCAAACAGCCTGCCCTTGAGATCCTGTTAGAAATAGTCAGTGTTCCCCTTACTTTGGAAAACTACTTGGTTACTGAGCTACCACGGGCCACATCCGAGCAGAAGAAAACAAATAGACAGCCTACAGATTGGGAAAGAATCTTCACCAACCCTTTATCTGACAGAGGGCTAATATCCAGTATATATAAAGAACTAAAGAAGCAGAAAAACAACAAACCAAGTAATCCACTTAAAAAATGGGGAACAGTTACATTTTATTAACTCTGTATCCCAGTCGTGTCCTGATCCCTCATTCCCTCCCAGTCCCTCCTTCCCTCCCTCATCTCCACCGTGCCCCTTTCCAAGTCCACTGATAGGGGAGACCTCCTCCCCATTCATCTGATCCTGTTTTATCAGGTATCTTCAGGACTGGCTGCAAAGCCCTCCTCTGTGGCCTAACAGGACTGCTCCTCCCTTGGGGGGTGGGGAGGCCAAAGAGCCAGTCATTGAGTTCCTGTTAGAAATAGTCCTTGTTCCCCTCACTATGGGAAACCAATTGGTTACTGAGCTACCACTGGCTCCATCTGAGCAGAGGTTCTAGGTTATATTCATATATGGTCCTTGGTTACATGTCAGTCTCAAAAAATTCCCTGTGCCCAGATATATTTGGTCCTTGTGGAGCTCCTATCCTTTCCCCATCAGACTAACTCCCCTTCTTTCTTATGATTCCCTGTACTCTGCCGAAGGTTTGGTCATGAGTCTTTGCTTTGAAAACACTGCTAGTTAGAGTCTTTCAAATGCGCTCAGTAGACTCCTATCATACATTCAATGTGCATCCCATCTGTCTTTCTAAACGAGGATTAATCATCTTACCCCATGTCTGCTCTCTTGATTATTTTTTTTTAGGTGTATAGATTTCATTATGTTTATCTTATCTTATAGGTCTATATAAGTGAGAATATACCGTGTTTGTCTTTCTCCTTCTGGGATATTTCACTCAGGATGATCTTTTCTAGATCCCACCATTTGCCTGCAAATTTCATGATTTCCTCCTTTTTGATTGCTGAGTAGTATTCCATTGTGTAAAAATACCACAATTTCTGTAACCATTCCTTCGTTGATGGACATCTGGGTTGTTTCCAGGTTCTGGCTATTACAAATAAAGCTGCTATAAAAATGGTTGAGCAAATATCCCTTTTGTGTACTTGAGCAAACTTTGGGTATATACCTAGCAGTGGTATAGCTGGGTCTTGAGGAAGCACTATTCCTAATTGTCTTAGAAAGCGCCAGATAGATTTCCAGAGTGGTTGTACCAGTTTACATTCCCACCAGCAGTGGAGGAGGGTTCCCCTTTCTCCACAACCTCTCCAGCATGTGTTGTCCCTTGAGTTTTTCATCTTGGCCATTCTGATGGGTGTAAGGTGATATCTCAGGGTCGTTTTGATTTGCATTTCCCTGATGGCTACTGAGGATGAGCATTTATTTAAGTGTTTCTCTGCCATTGGATATTCCTCTACAGAGAATTCTCTGTTTGGCTCTGTTCCCCATTTTTTAATTGGATTACTTGGTTTGCTGCTTTTCTGCTTCTTTAGTTCTTTGTATATACTCGATATTAGTCCTCTGTCAGATAAAAGGTTAGTGAAGATTCTTTCCCAATCTGTAGGCAGTCGTTTTGTTTTGATGACAGTGTCCTTTGCTTTACAGAAGCTTTTCAGTTTCATGAGGTCCCATTTATTGATTGTTGTTCTTCGAGCCTGTGCTTTTGGTGTTCTGTTCAGGAAGTTGTCTCCTGTGCCAATGAGTTCTAGGCTGTTCCCCACTTTTTCTTCTAACAGATTTAGAGTATCTGGTTTTATGTTGAGGTCTTTGATCCACTTGGGCTTTAGTTTTGGGCAGGGTGATAAATATGGATCTCTTTTCATTTTTCTGCATGTGGACATCCAGATGGACCAGCATCATTTGTTGAAGATGCTGTCTTTTTTCCATTGAATAGTTTTGGCTTCTTTGTCAAATACCGAGTATTCATAGGTGTGTGGGTTTATTTCTGGGTCTTCTATGAGGTTCCATTGATCCTCCTTTCTGTTTTTATGCCAATACCATGCAGTTTTTATTACTATTGCTCTGTAGTACATCTTGAGATTGGGGATGGAGATACCTCCAGATGATCTATTGTTGTACAGGATTGTTTTGGAGATTCTGGGTTTTTTGTTTCTCCACATGAAGCTGAGAATCTTTTTTTCAAGGTCTGTAAAGAATTCAGTTGGTATTTTGATGGGAATTGCATTGAATCTGTAGATTGCTTTTGGCATGATGGCCATTTTCACAATGTTAATCCTACCAATCCATGAGCACGGGAGATCTTTCCATCTTCTGAGATCTTCTTCAATTTCTTTCTTCAGAGACTTGAAATTTTTCTCAAACAGGTCTTTCACTTGCTTGGTTAGTGTCACCCCAAGGTAATTTATGTTATTAGTTGCTATTGTGAAGGGTGTTGTTTCCCTAATTTCTTTCTCGCCCCTTTTGTCTTTGGTATGACATATTTTTTACAAAGGCAAATTTTCTAGGCTGAATCAAGTTCAAGATAAATAACCATTCCATTGCTGACTTCCCCCCAGGTTACTCAAACTTACTCCCACATGAGATTGTACAATGTTGCTGACTTCTGTATGTGTTTCATTCTTCCCTACCATAGTCTCTTTCTTATAGATTTTTTCTAAATTCATTATTTTCTTACTTGTGTTCTATTAAATCTTTTTATTGTTATGAATTCCTTATCCTCATTTGTTCTCATCATGAATCACTGTTTTATATAAATGCAAAAGATAGTTTATAAATAATTTTACTTCTCTCCTACATCTGACTTCACAAACTAAACAAACATTTGTTAAATACATCTTTGGTATCTAATTATTTAAACTTATTTCTTTGTTTATTTATTTATTTATTTATTTATTTATTTATTTATTTATTTATCATATCATTGACTTTTTATTCCCCTCCATCATCTCCTCCCAGTCCTACCTACTGTCACTCTTCTCTCCCTAGGCTCCTTCCCTAGTTCTCTGATAGGGCAGGACCTCTTTCCCTTCTATCTGAACCTAGCCTATCATGTTTCATCAGGGCCAGCTGCATCATCTTCCTTTCTGGCCTGACAAGTTTGCTCTTCCAAGGCGGATGTGATCAAAGAGCCAGCCACTGAGTTCATGTCAGAGACAACTGCTGCCTCCTTTAGGTATACAGATTTTATCATGTTTGTCTTATATTATATTATATTATATTATATTATATTATATTATATTATATT